>NC_026002.2:39065155-39152980 GCF_000442705.2 Elaeis guineensis
GCCAGCTTGATTTTCAGCATTTAGCGGGCAGCTAGCAATTTTATGATCCTTCTGTCCACATTTGAAACAAGCACCGGTATTCCAATAGCAATCCTTGTCTTCATGATTTTTACCACATCTGGAGCACGGCTCACCATCAACCTGTTGAGTCTTATTGTCTACTGCTCCCTTAGCTGATCTTTTGATGTTTTTATTATTCTGCCCTTGGGTATCATTTGATTGTGTTCTCTTTCTTTGCCTTCTTTCCTTTTCCATGCGTTCTTCATTGACTTCCCTTTCAATTATCAGTGCTTTGTTTACCACATCTGCATAAGTTGTCAATTCATATGGAACCACTTGTTTTCGAATCTCAGTTCTCAGTCCATCTCAAACTTGTGAACACGTTCTTGCTCACCATCCACTAATCTCGGAGCAAACTTTGCTAACTCTGTAAATTTTGCTTCCATATTCAGTCACACTCATACCCTTTTGCTTCAATAAATAAACTCTTGCTCCTTTCTGGATCCTTATACTCCGAGGAAAATACTGATCATAGAATGCAATCCGAAATCTTTCCCAGGTAAGTATTTCGCCGTCTTGTTCATGCTTTGCGCTGTAGTCGCTGACACCAGTTGTATGCTTCTCCTTGTAGTAAATAAGCTGCATATCGAATCTTTTCTTCATCAAGACACTCTTGGACAGCGAAAGCCTTCTCCATCTCCATTATCCAGTTGTCAGCCTCCAAAGGTTCAGTAGTCCCCTTGAAGCTGGAGGAGCAAGCTTTTTAAATTCTGAAATATTGTTCCGTTGTACTGGTTGCTCTCCATGTTGTGGTGGTGGATGCTGATGTTGTTGTGTATCTCGTTGTATCTGTTGTTGTTCAAATATTTTGCTGCTGCATTTGTTATTGCGCTTGTACCATCCTGATTAGGGTCTGCATAACTGAGCCATATCTGGTTCTTGACGTGCTCTCGAAGTACTCCCATTAGGATCTACAACTCCCTCCTCCTGAGGGGTGCCACTGGTCAGATGGGGAGTGCCACCATCCCGTGGTTGTGATGTCTCTCTTGCAATTCCTTGAGTAATTCTTGTCATTCCCACGGGGAGGCATGATAACCTTGTGGTAGTAAAACCTTATTAGATTCATTTATCTATTTGTTAGGATGGTTTTTTTTTTTTTTTTGATGCTCATATTCTAACGTCCCAATATTCCTAATGTTTACCCACCTACACTCATACTATGTCAAATTCTATGTGTCATAATTTATCCACTTATGCTCTGATACCATATTAATTGTCACGCCCCCGACCCGAGATTGTGAATCGAGGGTCGCGGCAACCGCCGCATACTCATGAAGAACTCTCTCCATAAGCATGCAAGGCATCTCATCACGATATCAATGCATCGCAGCGGAATAAATTCAAATAATTATTATTTAACTTTAATTCAAGTAATTAAATCAAATGTCTTACATCCAATAAAATTTTTCACTAAAAATAAAAATCTAAGTTCAATGAAGTTGACAATGCTAAATCTCGCCTCTAAAAGTTCTGTCCCAATATTTCTTCCCACGCTCGAAATTAATTATCTGAATCTGAAAAATAGAAAGAAAGGTAATGAGCTAGACAGCCCAGTAAGTAACAAATATCTCAACCAGATATTTCAGATATTATACAATTTTCAGGAATAATGCTACAATTAAACATAAAAATATATTTTATGCTGATTAATGCAAATCTAATAATTTCAAATATTCACATATAATATAATCATAAATCCGATTCGATTTCAAAACACTCGTAACTCAACAGCCTCGACTATGACCAACGTTTAACCCCCATGACGGGGTCCACATAATACCAGCGCACAACCCCCACTGGCAGGGTCCAGAAATACCAGCGCACAACCCCCACTGGCAGGGTCCACAAATACCAGCGCACAACCCCCACTGACAGAGTCCACAAAATACCAACGTATAATCCCCATTGGCGGGGCCCACTGAAACATAGTTAGGCTGAGAGCATAAATCCGATCTATATCAAAATACTTAGTACCACAATATATATCATAATCTTTCACTGAACATGTGCATAAATCGATATACCATAACATTTCAAAAGCACTTTTCTTTCAAAACATAATTCCATAAATCATGCATAATTTCAAAGAATAATTATTTATTTTCAGAATAAATATGGAATATCTCGAGAAGATGATTCATTACTTACCTTTCACGGAGCACTGAATGAACGGATCGACTAACTTCTAGGAGATTCTTCCGTGCCTATTATCCAAAATTATATTTTTACATTAATTTTAATTCAAAATTAAATCTAAACAAATCCCAACTCAAAACCTCACTTAAAATCGACTCTCTGCTAAACTCGATTAAAATCATCAGATGAGACCTCCCACTACGCTAATCCTAGAGGAATAACTTTAGAGAGAGAGGAATCCATCAAGAGAGAGAAATATCCTAGAGAGAGAAAATTCTAGAGAGAGAAAGTCCAATTTTAGAGAGAGAAAGTCAGAGTTCAGACTGAAAAGAAGAAAGAGAAGAGAGAGAAACTCTCTCTCTCATCAATTTCAATTTTTCTTTTTATTTATTTATTTATTTATTTACTTAATTACTTATTTGTTCATATATATATATATAAATATATATATATATATATATTTTATTATTATTATTATTATTATTATTTTCTTTTCTTTTCTTTTCTTTTTTTCTTTTCTTTTTTTCTTCTTTTCTTTTTCTTCTTTTTTTCTTCTTTTCTTTCCTTTTTCTTCTTTTTCTTCTTTTCTTTTCTTTTTCTTTTCTTTTCTTTTTCTTTTTCTTCTTCTTCTCGGTTCTTCCCACACCGGAACAGGGGACCGGCATCCCCTCGGCCTTGACCGGCCGTTCGGGCCACGACCGCCGCGGCAGAGGCCGGCGGCCGACGGGAATCACTCCCCCGGTCACGGAGGAGGGTGGCCGGCGATCAATTTTCGATCGCCGGCGCCGGAGATTTCAAGGAAAATAAGCCAAAAAAACAGAGTCTGTTCCCGACCAAAAATCGGCGACGCTCGTCGCCGGCCACCGCGCACAAACGCACGGGGGAAAGAGGAAGGAAGGGAGGAAAAAGTGAAGGACTTACCACGACCTCCTGGGACCTCGTCGGAGAGAAAACACGGCGAGGAACCAACTGCGCCCGCGGCTCTTCTTCGGGAAAATCGGAGAGAAAGAGGGGAAGAAAAGACCGATGAATCGATTCTAAAGAGAGGGGTCTTCTTATAGGAATTCCTAGGACTCCGAGGGGTCTTAGGAGTTCGATCTTTGCTCGGATTTCGCCAGAGAAGGAGACTCCTATCGGGAGTCTTCTTCCCGGTTTAGAATTTCTCTTTTTTTTTTTTTTTTTTTTTTTTTTTTTTTTTTTTTTTTTTTTTTTTTTTTTTTTTTTTTTTTTTTTTTTTTTTTTTTTTTGGCTTTTGGCTTTTGTGGGCTGAAAAGGGTTTTGGGCTATAACAACGTAAGTGTGTAGAGATAGAGAGAGAGAGAGACAGTCAGCCGACGGTGGACCTCGCTCGCTGGAAACGGTGGAGCAGACCGGAGAGAAGAGAAGAGTGATGAAACGGCGAGAAAGAAGGGAAGCTGGAAGACATAACCGCGGTGATATTCCTCCCTTAATTGCGGCAAGCGTAACAGCTAGCGTCAGATCACATGCCACGTTAGCACTACAACGTTTGCGAAAACGAAGCATCAAATCCCACCGTTCACATCCGCCGGAGGGGGAATCCCACCCTCTACGTTCGCCTGGCGCTTGGACCCGTAATGGCAGAAACCCGAATCCTCCCACGATCGTCAAATTTGCATCTTTTTAGAGACTATTCTCGCCGCCATTACTAGCCAATGACGAGGACGAAGACCCGGTCGACCCGAACATCCCCGACCGACGATGATCTCTGCCGGTGCAAGTTGGAGTCGCTCATGAGGAAGCTGAGGGAGGAGCAGAGCTGGAGGAGGTGGTGGACTGGAGGTCTCCGGAGTTGGGGACAGAGGAGGAGGATCGGGGAAGATGGGTATACCAGAGGACGATTTGAAGGCTGGGGTGAAGGGAAGGCGTTGGCGGTGGGGGACAAGAAGCGCCGGCGGCCGGCGGCCGATAAGTCCAACCACCGTCACCCGCGTCGGGGGAGGAGGTGGAGGTGGTCTTGGGAGAGTGGGGGGCGGATACGGCGGCTTAAGTGAGGAAGTACGGTTATTGGAGGTTCAGGAGAAGCTTGATTCGGCAAATCCATTACCGACATCGCTGCAAAATTAATACCGTACATTACTTAATTAACCCCCTACTAATGTTAACATTGCTAGATTTTATGTCACCCGCTTCTTGGTGGTTGGGCACAGTCGGATAGAGCTCTTTCTTCTTAATAATGGCGGCCACTTCCTCTCTGTTGTCGATCTCCTCCGCCTCTCTCCACTTCTCCCCCAACCCGACAACCCCGAAGATGCGAAGAAAACCCCCACCTATCTCCATCTCCACGAACCCCTCCCACGTCGATCCCCTCCAGCTCCAAGACCTCCTTCGCTCCGCTAATTTCTCCTGCCACCGCTTCCCGGCCCTCGCCGCTGATGGCCGTGCGGAGCCCGTCGATACCGGCAAGCTCCAGATTGCCCTCGCCCACAGCTTCGTCGTCGTCTCCGTCTTCTGCCGGCCCAAATACTTGGTCGAGGATGATAAAAATGAGATCTTGAGAGCTGGGATCGCAAATTTTTTTGAGAGGGCGTTGCCGGTGCCGGAATCGGACAGCCGATTGGTGGGGTTCGGCCGGGCGGTGTCGGATGGAGGACTGACGGCTTCGATCCATGACATTGTGGTAGGAGTAATTCTGGAATTTTATTACCCGTCCATAAAACTTGCTTTTTCTTTTTGTCGTTGTTGTTGAAAGATTCATATCGATTTTTGGTACTAATTACTACAGTTGCTGGCTTTTTGCTTTGGTATAGGAAATGTAATGGGAATCAGATTTTGATACTACTTCGTTTAGCAAATGATTAAATGGTTCCAGTTCTGCAGTAATTTCTCAAGTCCTTTTTAAAAAAAAAAAATTATGTAATACATATTAGAGGGTTCTTTTCATCAATTTTGGAGCAAAGCTAAGGTTTTGATCACATGATATGCACGTGCCATTTGGTAAATTAATAGTAAATAATATAATATTTATAAAAATTCAGGATTTGGTGAGATAAGAGTATAGCATTATATGATATACTCTTTTATGGAAATTATTTTACTGAAAGTGAATGGATGTTCATAAATGATTCTTGTTTTCCCTGGTTATCAAAGAGAACACAGCTTAAGTGAACACAACCTTTTTAGCATCTGACTACATGTTATCTTTATAGCCCTTTCAAACGCTTTTGGAAGGTTATAGAGATACATTAAGTTTCTAAAATGAAACCAGAAATTTCACATGAGAAATTGCTACTATCATAGACAAATAAATTAGTTGGAAAAAGCTAAGCAACTACCGACAAACCAAACAATTGAACAAGCGTATGCAATGCAAGGATATAAAAGTGCTTTATCTATTTTGTTGTTTGGTATGATCCCACACAAGTACAAAGGGGAAAATTGACCTTACCTTACTGCATACATGATACTCCACACGAATAAAATCTTCACGACATCTTCAGCTCAACAAGATAATCACTGACATTCATAATGTAATGCATGGTTGGCTATTGGATATATGATTAACAGATATGATCATGTCTCATAATAACAAATCCTTCCGGAAACACTAATAAGTTTTGCTGTGGCAAAGCACAGTAGTTGCATCCACAAACAATACATCCAACAAATAAATAAATAAATGGATGAGTAAATGAAAGAAAGACTTTAACATCAGTTGTTAGTAGCAACATCAAACTTAAAACTTTAGAGTGATTCTATATGTATAAAAAAATATATGATCATGGACATAGAAATTAGAATTTGATATAAGTTTAGTATAGATCATAGTTAGTAGCTAGATTAATGGAAATATGTTATTGAAATAAAGTACTTGCCTAATTCTGTTGCACGCATGAGAATGAAATGAATAGTTTGACAGCAAGACTCATTTCAAGTAAC
The DNA here is from genome assembly GCF_000442705.2 of Elaeis guineensis. Taxonomy (NCBI): domain Eukaryota; kingdom Viridiplantae; phylum Streptophyta; class Magnoliopsida; order Arecales; family Arecaceae; genus Elaeis; species Elaeis guineensis. The sequence continues at coordinate 39,071,249 of NC_026002.2, forward strand.
CATATCAAATGAACATTTTGACAAGAAAATCTGGTTTCCAACTAATATTCCATGTATGACCCATAATGATGCAAAATCATATTTCAATTTTTGAATGTTAGTATCTCAAACTTTCCAAACTCTTGCATACAGAAGTTTAGATCCCAAAGATGCCCACTGAGGTGAAAAATCACGATCTTATTCAAGTTATAATAATAGCAAAACTGATCTCAAAAAATAGTAAACATATATATCAGATGTTTTTTTCCTTGAATGAAGCATTTTCTTTTGGTATACAAGAGAATTGTCCTTGCATGGTTTCATTTTTTGTCTAAAAAAAATGATCTGTTAAGTTTTCATTCTATGAGTACATCAAGGGTTCACTTCAATTGTCAAGAGAAAAAATATGCTCCATTTTACGTTACTTCCAAAAATTTGCCTCCTCCTCTATAAAGAACATAAGCAACTGAATGTGGAGCAATCAAACATGTTCCGCTTGTCAGGGATTCATTCTACCTTGTGAAAAGGAAGAACTTGAGCATTCTGTCTCCATTGCAGAGACCAGCTTGGAAAGCTTTGACCTTGCTGCTTCCACTCCCAAGGATTTCAAAATTCAAACAGTAACTGGCAAGCGCTTCCTGTGCCTTTCATCAAACTGATTGCAATTGCTTTCCTTGCCCTTTATATTGGAGCTGCAAGTGTATCCACACCTGAAGGGACCAATCATATTCCTCCATAGCGAAACTTAGGCTTAAAGATATGACTCAAGTATACCGTGATCTCACCTTAATTTGTTCCTGCAATTTCCTCTGCACCTCGAATTGTACATGCAACATGGGTCCTGGAAAAAGAGATTTCCTCTAGAAGCAGAACCAAAGTTGCAACAAGTATTGGGGAAAGAATCCAGTAGCAATCTTATTCATCATACTCATTGAACTGAGGTGGTGTTTTCTCCTTGTTAATATGGATACTTAATTCTCCATGGTCTTGTCATTAGCTTACTTGCAATCTGTTGCAGAGAATCATTATAATCATGCAAGAAAATTTGTAAATATTGAACACCCTAGAAATAGAGTATCTTACCTTTTTTTTCTTACATCTCTCTTAATTTGCTGGCTTCCCTCCTCCATTAAAGAGCTCCACCATTTTGAATAATGAGCCTGCAACTTTCACCCACAGCGTATGGCAAAGAACGGCAAAAATAATTGACTGCTCCATATCATATGTTTTGCTTTTAAATACCACAACAAAGGTAATTGATTGTGCTAAAGGAAATCTCTCATTTTAGAAAGCAAAAATATTTTTTGACTGAAGTGCAAGATCGTGTCAAGCTTTTCTGCTGATAGGAGGAAAGAATCTATTCTAGATATAAGAAGGGAGAAATCTGAAACTTATGTCTTGCTCATTAGTTCATGCATGTAAAGAAATACAATACTTTAAAGGGTAACAAGGATAGTAAGATTACAAAACAAGCAGGATAGCATTCTTGCTGGAACCAGTCTTTCTGAGCTAGAGCTATTCGGTAAAGCAGATAAAATGCAGCTCACTATTTCCAAATGTTGACTTCAAACCAAAATAAACCTCAGCAACTTTAAGCTTCAAAACCTCAATTGCTTCATTAAAGATCGGGTTGGGTCCAGGTTTGGGCACCATTAAGTATCAAACATTATATTTTAAAAAAAATCAGGCTAAAACAATGAAACATCCTATACATGCTACAAAAATTAAATAATGAATAACAAGCACTTGATGCTTAACTATGTAACAGTGATCGGCTAGATACTGAAAATATATACTTAAAGCCAAGTGTATATATATATGTATATGTATATGTATATGTATATGTATATGTATATGTATATGTATATGTATATGTATATGTATATGTATATGTATATGTATATGTATATGTATATGTATATATGTATATGTATATGTATATGTATATGTATATGTATATGTATATGTATATATATGTATATGTATATGTATATATATGTATATATATATATATGTATATATGTGTATATGTATATGTATATGCATATACATATGTATATGTATATACAATATGCATATACATATGTATATGTATATGTATATGCATATGCATATGTATATGTATATGTATATGCATATGTATATGTATATGTATATGCATATGTATATGTATATGTATATGTATATACATATGTATATGTATATATATATATGTATATATATATATATATATATATACATATATATATATCATATGCTTTCGTGTCAGGTTTGGGTGGGCCAAAAAGCCTCAAACCACAAACTTGAACCTGAAAATTTCAGGGGTTCTGACTTTGGACCTATAGCCAATGCATCGTCATGTCGAAGTTGGGTTAGATCGCGGTTGGGTTGTGTACAGGTCGGTTGCCGGGTTTATGGGTTGGAGTGACAGCCGTACATACCCATAATCACTTGAAGAACCAATTTAGAAGTTTGTTATAGTCGCAAAACTCTCTTTTACTTATATTGCATTATGGTTTTTGAAAGATTCCTAGATGTATCAGGCTATCAGCTAAAATCTCTAGTCCACAGCATCATTTGAAAGAGGTGCATTGCCTCAATCAAGAAAGTCAAAAGTCCATTCATTACTTATCAGGCAGCTTAAATATTTCCTTTCATGCCAAGCACTCTTCCTTTTATTCATATCATTTATGGTCAGTGTCTTTCAGGTTATCCCTTCATTACAGAGACGGGGTATCGGTCAAAAAATAGTTGAAAGAATAATAAGGTATGTAGAGAAATAGTACGTTCTCAATATTGTAGAGAGTGATCCATGATACTGTAGCATCTGTGATTCTTCATCATAATATCAAGATTCCACTTCCCTGTAATTCTTTGGCTGAGATATTAACATTCAGTTTTTTGCATGCTTATGAACATGCATATATGTATAACTCTGAAGAGTATGTCGCTCCTTCAGCATCATGGATCTCAAACACTGGCTTATTGAATTGCTTTACTATATTGTCAGGCTTAAGTTTTTTTGTTCCATTTTGTAGAATGTTAATTCATCCAATAGGCTGAGAACTGCAAAATCTATAATAAAAAATTTTCCAGCTGCTAACTCCTGCATCTGCACAAGAGCTTACCTACTTTTCCACACTGTAAATAAACTACTACAATATACAAGTTATGCTGCTAAAATGCTTACAGTTTTGCTTTTAGATTATGAAAATGTCTTAACTCCATGAGATCTTGAGAAATTTGGTTTGAAAAGTTCACCTTTTCTGATAATATCTGCCAAAAGCCATTTTTTCACTTTGTCTCCCCCTTCAAACAATTTCTTTCAGGATTCTCACCAGCAAAGGCATATATGATATTTGTGCCTTGTGCACAGAAAAGGAGAGGTATGTCTGTCATACCTTTTTTGTGTATGTACTTATTGTATCATGGTAGTCAAACCCAATTTTTAATGGCACCTTTTGTGTTTGGGTTGAGAGGCTGATGGGTAAGAAAGGAGAAATAGTTCTCAGGACTTGTGCATGCATGCCTCCCTCCTTGCCTCATCCTTGAGGGCCAGATATAATGGTTTTGATCCTTGAAAGATGGATTGTGGAAAAACAAGAATAGTGGCTTGCAGATGTTTTTTTTTGGGGATTGCCGATAGCCTTGTGACTTTTTAACAATTCATTGAGGTTGAAACTTTTTTAAATTAGTGTAACATAATCTATATTATCATTACTTTCTCTGTCTGGCTCCAATAATCTTAGTATATCCCACTTTATTTTCTCCTTTTATTTTATTTATTTATTTTTGTGTACATGGCGGGGGCAGAAGGGCCACAATATCTTTTTAAATTGCATCAATATTTAAAACTATGCTAGAATCAGGAGGCCTCATTTCTTATTGTGCCATCAGGAAAACAGCTTACCTATGATTGAGATGGCTTGGCTTGTTTGAGCTGAAAAGGCAGGTTATGTAGATTCATCATTTGTAGAAATATAAAATGAATAAAATGTTTATTTAATTGCCTTTTGAATATTAAAATTAAAGGCTGTAGAATGCTTTAAAAGAAAAAAACCTCAGGAGTCAAATTTCTGCAATTCACAGAGGAAGTTACAAATAAATCATGTTCTTGTTGAATTTCTTAATGACACTATATTATTTATTTCTCTGTGTAGATATCTTTTACTTAATTTGGTCTCTTAACCCAAAGAGGATTCTGAATTTGAGCTTACCTCTAGAATATTGTTGGTAAAGTCCAGCTTGACTGAAATGGATGATCATTAGTAGTTAAGAGTGTTAAAACAAAATTCCATGAATATTTAGTACTTGGGTGGAACTATCTTTACCTCTTTTTTTTTTTTTTTGAAATGACTTTCTACTGATTAAAACAAATATCTGCTGACCTATGTATCTTTCCTTTACTACATGGATTCACATTTACTTATAATTGTATATATAATGCAACTCTTATCTTCTCCTCTTAACATGCATTCCCTTTTGCATGCATATACATGATTAGACCATTAATATATGTACAGACATGTAAAGTCTGGCTACGTATAGCATGTGGAAAGTTTTTTCAGGTTATTTTTCAAAGCATGTGGATTTGGAGGGGATTCTCTGGGGTCTACTACAATGATGTATACCCGATCTGCCTTGAGTTACCTGCAAGGCAATCTCATGGTCAGACCTGCTGGTAGGCTGCTGCTTTTGGTTCCACCCTCTCGAGGTCCCACGAGTGAAGTTCACACAGAAGTTTCATGAGGTAAGAATGCAGCAAATATGTCTTGTTTTTAATAAGGTTTTGTAGGAGCCCTACATGATGATATACTAATTTAAAGCTTCTCCATGATATGCTGTTCGTAGCTGTCAGGAAAAAAAGGTAGGAGCATGCGAGGACCCACATGTTTTTGAGTCAAATTATGACACCTTGCCATTAATTTTAAGAAAGCAGAGGAGAGGTGAGGATCACCCTCAACAGCAATACATGACCTCAATTTTTGTGACAGTTGTATAAAAAAGAAATTAAGACCAAGATAGGGATGATTCAAACTTTCACTCTATTGCAACTTTGTGAAAAGCAAATCCAACATGTTCTATTCGATCATCTGACTTCTTTTTTCTTTGTTTCCTTGAAAATTCTGAATCTAATACTCCTTGTCTGGGGACATACTTTTCTGTGCGCTTTTATTTCTATTTCCAGCACTTGCAGATTAGCATGTGATTCTTTGTATGAAAAGGGCAATTGGTTCCTCTAGAAGTGCTTTTCTGCTAGGTAGGAACCTACTTGTTATCTAGAAAAGCAGTGTTCTTTGCTATTATGCCGATATCCATCTATATGTTTTTTCTTTTCTTCTTTCAGTCTCACTTCACTGAAAAAACCTTACCAGATTGGTTTTTTTAACCTTTTATATCACACTTCGTGCAAAAAACGCTTCCAAAATGGCAAAAATCCACATCGAGATTGCATGATCTCTGCTCATGGCCTCCGTTGGTCATCATCTTTCTTGAAGCCCTAGTGATTTGTTGTAGGATGGATTTATCCCAACAACAAATACCGGACAGAGATGGACACTTCTGGGATTGATTTTTCATGAGTGAATGGGGCATTGGACATATATGAATATTAGAACAGACAAGCATCCATTTGAATCTGGTTTTCAATAAAGAAAAATGTTATAACAAAGGTTACATTCGTCAATTGCATACCAGATGGACACCAACTCAGTGCCCTTATAGCAGCCAAAACTAATTTGAAAAAGTTCGATCCAAACTTAATTCACCAGGCATTGGACCTGGTGTAATTATAACCGAGATTTCTGAGATAATTGCAAGCTTGTTTGTTTGGTGAGGTTTTGACTTGTGAAAGTATGATCGTCTTTTTGTTAAAAAAATTAGAATAAACAAATGAGGGTACTTCCACCCTGACCTGTTGTGTCTGCTTAAAAGGTATGGTAAAGATAAAAGCAAAGAAGATAGGATGGAATCTCCATTGCGATAGCAATTTCCGACTTCCGGGTTTATGATACATGGACTTCGCCTCCTCCATCGCACTTCCACTGGCACACGCTTTTTCTTGTCTTTAATTTTTCAAGAAGGTAGGAGAAGTGGGTAGCCCCAAGTTGTATATGTTAATGAAAACAATCTACAGTATCACAAAATTATAGCTCTGGTGGGATTAATAGATTGCCAGACTATCTTATTGCTTGCTGTGGCACCATGTTCGCCAACCAATCTGCAGCAAATCTCACTTCATTGTATATATTGGAGGCCAAACCAACCAATTTTTTAACTGCATTTAAGTTAGGATTTGTGTTCCATGCATGAGATATGGGACATCAAATAGTTGAAATTAAGTTGATGGATGCTGGGAGATCAACTACTAACATGTATGGATCCTCCTGAGATGAAGTATATGGTTATGGTTCAGACCACAAGCAGAGTGTTTAGTATTTTAGGACTATTAATTTGGGGCCTTATGTCCTTGACCCCTGCACATTTTGTGTCACCAGAGCCAGCTAGGTTATCCAACCCGACCTCAACCACCTCTACTTAGCCAGTTCGGAGATTTGAGCGAAAACAGCTACCCTTACGACGACCCAATGCCACCCCATGTTAACCATTCACAGCCATCAGAATCAGGAACATGGTAGCACTGGACTCGAACTCCTCCACCGTCTCCACCACCCTCCGGCTTCCTGCTAACGTTATTCCCAGGAACAAGTTGAATGCCACAGAACTACATGAATTTCCCACCTCTAGGGCCTGCGGAACAGCAGTGGACTAGGCTTTGGTGCAGGGGTTTGGCGGCTGAGGCTGTAATATTTGGCGATGACTTCATGTCGAGCACCAGCTTAGAGTCTAGGACTATACATGATCACCTGTCAACAAGATTTCAGCTTCAGCTAGTTTCTACAAGTAATCAAAATATTCTGTTCTTATAAGATGATAACATTGTTACATCAAAGTCCTAAGCCAGACCAACTTATGGAGGACTAAAAATCATTTGAATTTCAGTAGAATTTGATTGTCCTCTGTGGCAAAAGAACCAGGGACAGATCTGTCCTCTGCAAGAAGCAGTAACAATTATGGCTTCAGTACTATTGTTTCTATTGATTTATCAACATGTTGGGCTCTGGTTGCTAAAGAATTGCTTGTTTTCTACTCGTATTCGTTGCTACCATAGTCATGCTGCTGCTGGGGAGAACTGCCTGTTTGAAACTCCAAAAACTTTTTGAAGAAACCTTTCCACAGCCAATAGGAATTCTTCTACCCTTTCTTCATGAGGTAAGTGTCCACAATTCTTGATTACTTCAAGTGTAGAACCTGGTATGGCCCATGATAAGCGCTCAGCATTCCAGGAAGGAACAAGGCGGTCGGTGTCACCAGTAATGATCAACACTGGATCAAATGAACAAAAAGGCCAACTAGTAGGTATTAGTAATGCAATCAGCATCATGCTTCTGACTGCTTAAATAGTCCTTAGAGAAAAGTTCTAACTTTAAAATTAAATATTTTAAACCACATTACAGTCTCAATCAGTCAAACAAGAGACCAAATGCTAGTTTTGTAAAATGAAAGTAATAAGTAATGAGGTTTTTTCTCTGTATGCAGCAACTTTATTTGATAAAACATTAAAACAATATAGACAAACTTGATTTAATCAGCATAGACAAACTTAATTCAATCAGTTTAAATTAGGTTTACACTTCTTTCTAGAACTACATTTATATTCCAACTTTCTTCAACCTCCTAAAATTCAATGGGACAAACATCATTAGGTAATTTTTCTACGGTCCATTACCATACTCAATGTTACCCAACCTGCATTTTTAAGTTGACAGTGCCAATAAAGATATAGCAGCCATTCATTGATGACCAACTGGACCCCCCCCCCCCCTTGAGAAATTATCTCAGCTTAACAACCATGTAAAGTTCAGTTAAATCACTTTGGAGATTGACTACATATGTATAGCATTATTATCTTATGAGGGATCATCATGCTTGACTATGGTTCAGAATTTAATTAATATCGCAATGGAGTTGACCATACAGTCAATCTTTCTGCTGATTAAGCTTTGGCCGAGCAAGAGGAAACAGAATTTACCCTGCAGGAATAAGGAAAAGCTAGATGACCATATCCATACCTGATCAACTGACCCTAGTCAAGGAATATAATGGAATCGCATCAGAGTAAACTCGGATCCCAATTGTGCTCTAACACACAATTGGATCATCTGGACTATCATTCTGATAGGTTAGGATGGTTTTTAATAGCTTTATCAAGTGAACTCTGTGCCTAAACTCCTCAAAAATTGACAGCATCTAATAAAAAATTAGAGTTTCTCCTTAAAGATTTAGCTAGTTGGATTGCCCAGGATGTGAATACTGAGGGATAATAAGTTTGTCCTCTTCATCTGAACTATTTCCAGATTTAGCTAGTTGGATTGCCCAGGCCAATTTTCAAAATGCCACTTGACCTTCTAGGTCTCACAGGATGCCCCTTCCTTGCCTAGAGTTGGTTTGACCACAAATTTAGCACAAATTTAAGTCATGAGTCTATCATATCTCAAAAATACCTTGATCTATAAATCCATGTTGTATGTATTGAATGATATTGGTCAAGAGAGCTTTAATGTATATGAATCTTTATGCAACTTGTGATAGCATCATCTGTACTAGAATCCAATAGTGCTACACTATGTACAAACATAAATATATATTTGAGAAGCCAATAAATAATTACATGCATACTATTTAGAGTATTGCAGTACTACTGAATGACACAAACATTATACTTAATATAAAACAAAAGGCTAAAGAGAAGAGTTTAATAGCTTTACCAGGGCATGAGATCTCAGCAAGTCTTTTAGTCAGCGGTGGTTTAGATGCAGAATCTGTAAGCATGGCTAAAGTGTACTCCAAAAGGGCCATTTCCCAACCCTTAGATCTTAATGGCTGCATAAAAGCATGGACTCCTTAATTTTATTTAATATTTGAAATTAGATAATCTGAAATCATCACCTTACCTGATAGAAACTCACCTTTGTATAACCTTGAAGGACATGATCTGTGATTTGGTTTGCATCAAACCATGCATTTCTAATAGCAAGTATACCAAACTTATCCATGATCATCCTTACCTGCAAACCACGACTAGGTACAGTATTTAAGTAATACCTCATGAATGCTCACAATTGCAAGAGATATTGAAATCCGTTTCTTTGCAGAAATAGACAAAACTTGTCAAAAATGGAATAAAGTCAATAAGATGAGAAACTAGCATGAAGAGACTACAAAATTCATTCATTTATTTATTTAGTTTGATCAAAAGATGGGGATAAACCAATATATCGTTTTAGAAAATTTAATTATGTTAAGAGAAAGTTTCCTCATATAATATGTGTTGGCAGTTCATATTATAGAACCACTGATCAGGAAAAAACATCAATATGTTCATAAGTGAATAAGTGTAATCTAAAATTTCATCATATAAGGAAATACTACCATAGGAGGAAACTGGAATTTGAATTTCATGATAAACATGGCATGCAATAAATAAGAAGATAATCAATGTGTAAAACCTAGGGCATAAAATATTATGTTAGATGAGTGGGGGATATTACAGGAAGTTTTGGACTCACATAAGTAGAGAAGCAAGTCATGTACAATCAATTTAGGTTTTATGATTTTTGCCCAAAACAAGGGTTTTATGATAGCATGAAACAATACAGGGCAATTGTAAGGAGAGGGATTCTTACATGCGTGAATAGATAGAAGACAGAAGTGATGATATAGATCAACATTGTGAAGATATACTTGAAAGATAAAATTCTTTTTTGACAAGATCAAACAGTTCACTATCATGGTTGTATCTGTTGCCATGCCAGGTTACTCGAACATTACATTACAAATTAGATCCGTGCATGGTAAATAAAATGCTCATAAGATATGTTAAATTTGTAACAACACAATGAAATACAGTGTGATACATCAAATAAATACATTTCACTGCTTCCGCTTACCAGCATTACAGCAAAGGCAGACCGTAGAATTGCAGATAAAGCTTTGATATAAAGTGAGCTAACCATATCTCTCATCCCTGATAAAATCCCAAAAGCCACCCCAATAAGACCCATACATAGCTTACATAAAGCCTTCCAAATCCTTACAAATGGATGCTGATGAACATTTAAATTTGATTCTCCATTTTCTATCTTGTTTGCTTTCTCCATCTCATTCTCCTTTACCACTTTCTGCGAAATAAGTGGCGCAAAAATTGCTGGCGCAACCAAGATCAGTGCAGCAACCTTCTCAGGAGCTTCAAAGTATGTATTAACTGCTACAAGGCAACCAGCGGAGTGCCTGAGATCCCAATTTCCTTTCAATCTTTGCAAGTTTTAGAATATTTTCTAAGATGACAATAGCTAAGTTCCACAGAAGCAAAAGCAAACGCTACTTTCCTATCAACTAAGGGAACTGAACTTACCCCATTAAAATGGCTTTTCCGGCACCTAACAAGTCCATAAATGAGAGTGTGACAAGCACAGAGAAGGCCATCGAGTATGGATTCAAAGGCCTAGCATCGCCACCACCAACACCCTGCTGCCCCAAATAACTTGCCCTTGATGTCAGCCCAAAGGCAGGCCGATCAAAGGCAAGAACCTTCGAGCCAGTCAACCGTGCCAGAGGCTTCATCACTCTATCCCACGAGAACACCGAGGCCCCAAAACCATGCAATAGAATCATGGGCAATCCAAGTCTCGCAACTCCACTGCCCGTAACCTGAAAAGATTGCTCCTTTACCTCTTCTTCGGCCTCATGGTCGCATATCTTGTGGTGTATCTGAACTCCATTGAACTCACAAAAGAAGCTATCAGGATCAGCTAATTTTTCCGGGTCTACCAGATCCTCCTGGTCGACTCCCGCCACGCTCCTCCTCCTCCGCTTCCTTTGGGCATCATCCACCAACTGTTCTGCCGAAAAGGAAAAAAAAAAAAAAACCAGAAAAACAGTAAATTATACCGTTATAGTGGGAAATATTTGAATTAAAGAGGAGAGAGAAAGAAAATTTTCAGCTTACCGGGATAGTCAGCACCAGGACTGCTAACAGAAGCAGCTTTCGCGATGAATTTGAAATTTTCGCGGAGGGAAAAGTGGAGGGAGGTCTTGGAAATGTTGGCGGGAAGAATGGATTGGTGGCGGGAGCGGATAGGGCTCGGCTGAGAGAGGAGCGGGGAGAGGCAGAGGAGATGGCGGAGGGAGAAGGGCATCTCCAGCGAGGTGTGGTGGAGAGATGAGGATTTGGAGACTCCGGTAGGGTTCCGGCGAGGAAAAAGCTTGGGAGGTCTTACAGGGGAAAAGAAATAAGCAGCAAGAGGAAGGAGCTCGGATCGGATAAAAGTCGTATCCTTCGTTTAACAAATTCTATGCCCTTTTCTCTTTTCAGCCGTTGAAATAAATAAATAAAATAAAAACTAAAAGATTAAAAAAAACTAATTAAATAAAATAAAAACTAGAACATTAAAAAAATATTAATTAAATAAAATAAAAAAATAAAAAAAGTGGGGCGTTGCGAGAATCGAACTCGCGACCTCTTGCACCCAAAGCAAGAATCATACCACTAGACCAAACGCCCACGTTTTAAAATGATTTGGATTTTCTTAACTCGAGCTTAACTTAAACTTCAGCTAAAACATAAAACTTGGACTTGGGAAGGAAGAATTAATGTTTTTTTTTTTTTTTCTGTTAATTTTCCCATCTATGTGATTGTTGGAGGCACGGAAAGCTCCGTGAGGATCAAATGAGAATCGGATCATTTACACACCCCAGGTTCTTAAAAAAATAAAAATCAATAGCATTTTAAATAAAATATATAACACTTAATAATAGTTTTACAAATATTTTTTAAGCAACAAAAATAGATTATTATTTTTTTTTCATATCGCGCTACTTGTACCAATTTTCCAAAGAAAGAGGGGAAAAAAAAGAGTGAAAAATTAATCAGATGGGGATCAAATTCCCCTAACTCGCAAAAATGAGGGTAAAACTAAAATCCGGCAAAAGTTCGGGCCTCTTGCGACAGTGGCAATATGCAGTTGGCATCCACAAAGGCAGAGGCGAGGCCATGCAAGCCGTGAATACTAAGATCATTCGCCATTGATCAACATCACATCAGAAACGTCCCGATTCTCTCTCATCCGGCCAATGAGCCCGTGCAGCGCCCCGTAGATCCCCTCCGCTTCTGGGTGGTCCCGGTCCCCGGTCAGGAAGGCGTGCACCCCCTTCCCCGCCACCTCCACCCAGCTACACCCGGGCGCCTTCTTCACCCCGCGTCGCCTCATCTCCCGCCGCACCCCCGCCACCTCTCCCCACCTCCCCACCCCCCCGAGCGTATTCGCTAGCAGCACCCACCCCCCGCTCCCCGCCGGCTCCAATCCCACCACCCTCTCCGCCGCCTCCGCCGCCCGCCCCGCCTCCCCCTTCGCCCAGCACGCCGCCAGGTACGCCCTCCACGCCCCCGCCCCCGCCTCTCCCGCCACCTCCGCCACCACCCGCGCCTCCTCCAGCCGCCCTGACCGCCCCAGCATGTCTGCCACGCACGCCCAGTGCTCCGCCGCCGGCGCCACACCGAACTCCGCCACCATCCGCCTCAGCACCTCCCGCCCCTCCTCCACCATCCCCGAGTGGCTGCACGCCGCCAGCACCCCCACGAACGTCACCTCGTCCGGTGCCACCCCCGCCGCCGCCATTCCCTCGAACAGCCCCAGCACCTCCCGGCCCCGCCCGTGCGCTGCGTACCCGTCTATCATTATGTTCCACGAGGCCACGTCCCTCTCCCGCATTCCGTCGAACATTCTCCGCGCATTCTCCAGAGCCCCGCACTTAGCGTACATGTCCATCAGCGCGTTGTCGACGAACACGTCTCCTTCGCTACTCCTCATGCCGCTCGCGACCATGTACCCGTGGATTTCGCGGCCGAGCGAGAGGGCCGCCATCTGTGAGCACGCCGGGAGGACGGCCGCGAGGGTCACAGGGTCCGGCGGGACCCCGGCACGCCGCATCCGGCCGAAGAGCCGGAGGGTCTCGAGATGGTCAGCGGAGTACTGGCGGGCGGAGATCATGGAGTTCCAGGAGAAGAGGTCCCTCTCCGGCATGGACTCGAAAACCTCCGCCGCCGCCTCCACAGCATGGCACTTGCCGTAAAGGTCGATGAGAGCATTGGCGACCGCCACCTCGGAGTCGTACCCAAATTTCGTGGCAAAAGCTTGGATCTTTCTACCATTTTTCAGGTCGGCGGTGGCGGTGAAGACCGAGAGGATCCCGGTGACGGTGAATTTACTTGGAAGTATACCTTCATGCACCATGCGGCGATAGTAATCGAGAGCCATGGCGAACTGGCCCCTCTGGGCGAAGCCATTAACCATGGCATTCCAGAGGACCACATCTCTCTCGGGCAACTCGTCGAACACCCTCTGAGCGTCGTCCACGAAGCCCAATGTTAGATACGAATGGATCAGAGCACTTGAGGTGAAGACCTCAGTATCAAAGGCCGCCTTGAAGAGCTCGGCGTGGATCTTCCTGAGCTCGGCCGTGGCACCGAGGTCGGAGCAGGCTTTAATGGCGCAGGGGTAGGTGAACTCGTCGGGGGGAAGGGCGGCCTCGGAGCGGAGGCTGCGGAAGAGGAGGAGGGCATCAGCGGGGAGGCCATTGGAGGCGAGGGCGGCGATGGCAGCGTTCCAGAAGAAGAGGTTGGGAGGGCCGGTGGCTGAGCGGAATACGGCGAGGGCGTCGGCGGGACGGGCGCAGCGGGAATAGAGGGTGATGAGGGCGGTGACGGCGAAGGGGGAGGCGTGAAGGCCGGTGGCGAGGAGGCGGGCGTGGACCTCGCGGGCCTTGGGGAGATGACGCCGAAGGGCGCAGAGCTGGAGCTGAGAGACGTAGGTGGCGAGGTCTGATTTGGTGCGGTGATGGGATCTCAATGGGTTGGGCGAGCGAGGGATGATGGTGAGAGCGGGGCTTCTCGTGATGAGAGAAGAGAAGGGTCTAACGTTCATTTGGGTGGCATGGCTTTCGGGGGGATATTGAGCCTTTGTAGATGCGGCAAGGAGGTTTTGAATTGGTCGGCGACGCGAAAGAGCAACACGAAATAAAAATATTCGTGCAACCGGTTATTTTGAGCTCAATTTTGGTTGAGAAACAAGTGGAGCTCAAATTCGTTAGAGATTTTTTTTTTTCTTCTTCTTCTTTTGGCCCAAAAGAGATGGAGAATTGAAGGAAGATTCACTGCACTGTAATTATTTAGGTCAAATAGATATATGATTTACCACTTGAATAGATATATCAATGTTAGTTCATCTTGAGCTCAGTTTACCAAAGAGAATAAAGCTCACCAAAATGAATAGAAATTTGCTTAAACTTAAAATGGAACTCATTCAAGTTTAACTTGAACCATAAATAGGTCAAGCTCAAAAAATCTATTTATAAATTGGGCTCAACCTTGAATATCCTCTTTATATGACAAGCCTAGTTGAAGAAAGCTGCTATTCGTTTCAGCTCATCTGCATCCATGATGCCCGCAAACATAGTTTATATATGAGGCTTTCACATGGAGAGATGGATATATTTAAGTGCTACCATTTTTGTGTTAACTCCGAATTCAGATGAATATTTTTTTCTCGGTACCATGCATGGATAAGCTATCGTTAAGCCATGGAATTTTGAAGGTACTGTAGAGCTCTTTGCACAACTTATATGATGTCTATGAATCATATCATAATAAGACTGCATTTGGTATATTGTCAGACAATCTTAATCTAAATTATCTAATAATCTAGATTACTTATAACCTGCATAGATTGCCAATAATATTGATTACTATATTTGGTACATGCAGGTAATATTGTAGTAAAATTATTGAAAATCTTGATTGGCATGTTTAGTATGACAATTAGATTACTGATAATATAATATCAAATTCTCAAAATATTCTTAAATCAAATTATTAGTTTAGTATTTTAAACTATTTTTTTAATTTTTTAAAGATAAAAATTATTATTTTTAAATATTTATTTTTATTATTTGTATTATTTTATTTTTTTCCTCTTCCTTCTCTTTTCCCAACACGCCACACCTCGACACCATCCTCCCCCCACCCCCGGCGGCCCCTGCCTACTCCGCGCACCCTACCCCCCATGACACCCTGTTTGTTGCGCCTCTGGTACCGCCTCTTGGTTGTCCATGCCTCCTCCCACCCTCCTGCATTGTCTTTTGGTCCTCTGATGAACTCGCACCCCGTGCCTCCCACAATTGCCTCTATCACCACCCTCACCTGCTAGCATCGCCGCCCTCACCCATCCCACTGATCCCCCGCACCCCATCCCCCACAGCACCCCGCACGTCATGCCTCCGGTACGGCACCCCGACCACCAGCGCTGCCCTAACCACTGCACCCCGGCCCTCCGGTGAAGACCTGTCACCGCATCTTCGGACTCGCACCTCACCACCGCCTCATCTAGCTCCATCATTTGTCAGTACGAGCAAGGAGACGACGGCGAAGAGCGTCTCATCTGGCTCCACCACCGGCTCATCCAGCTCCACTGCCTCATCCAGTTCCATCACTGTCTGGTGAAGAGCGTCAAGGAGACGACAGCGGCCCACCGATTGGCTGGTTTCCGGCCACTGCCGATCCGATTTTATAGAAAAGGGCGTCGGTTTTAACCCTCTCTCTTTCCACTGCTTATCGTGAGGAAGAAAATCATCCGAATTTTTTGAGGATATTTTTGTCCAAAAAAATTATTTCAAGATTACCAAATATGTGATAATCTGGATAGCTACCCTTCTTGAAGGCAATCGAAATTGTCACTTAAAAGACATACCAAATATAATAATGTGGTGGGCTCATATTAAATTATCAGTAATCTGGATAGATTGCCAGCTGCCAAATGCAACCTAAGTGTTATAGGTGGGGCTTAGGTGTTTTAACACCCATGTTCAATTAGACATTTTACGCTTATCTGGGTTACGTTGGATAAGGGTACAGCTTCTAAACATATACTATTATTATATTTGTTTAAATCCGTTCATATGAACATATTTCATTACAAGATTATTTTAAGTAGGAATATTTGGTGAGCAAATATCTATAAGTCCATCAAATAGTTGAGCAAATATCTACAAGATTATTTTAGTAGTTATGGTCAAGTTTTATGCATATAAATTGATTGGTTTTATAAAACTTGTGGAGAATATAAAGGTAAAACTACATGTTTTATATTGGATGAGCTATAGTCTGAATCCAGCCCAGATATTGATAAGGTTTATAAAAGATAAATCCTAGAACTTGAACTATTACATAATTGAGTTGAGCTAGGTTTGGATCACCTTTTGCTAGAATAGGAAACAAACACAGAAGAGGACATAAACCCAAAAAGATTCAAAGGGTACCCAAAAAGATTCAATGGGTCCAACTTTCAAACTATGCTCATCCTATATGCATCCTTGTGCCTACGTTAGGTCGAATAAGATCCAAAAAAAACATCGAGTAATAAAGATGAACAAGTATCAACATTCTTTAGAGTTGAACCCTAGCCCCCTGCCTTAAGTGGCAAGGGATCATACCATCTGATCAAAAGCTGCTATTTTGCACTTCTTAGACTTATTTGATGAGATCTGATGCATTAGTATTGGTATGATCACCTCACTTCTTAAACTTATTTTAAGCCACCACTTCCTAGATATTTTGTTGCTCGGGTATCTCCCTGTTTGCTTGACAACCGCTCTTTTCTGGACCACTGGATCAATTAATTGAAGATGCCATACAACAACTTCAGTTCTTGTACCACTTAAAAGAAAAAAAACAACTACAGTTCTAACAAACACTACCAGATTAACCCAACTACCAAGCACTTAGTCTTAGAGATTGACTGCAGGACTCCAAATCACACCATCACTTGAATCTCACTGTTCTTTCTTGACTAGACCGGTAAACCGCAGCCAAACAAGCAAGAGCTATATCTTTTTCTTCTTTTCAGAAGGGGAGGAAGATCCATCCACATTAATAATTACCCAGAGCCAAATTGGGATGCACATCATTGAGATAACAACAACAAAGCTGTACCTTAACATCTGAATGATTTAGAGCATGAATAGATAGATCTACAATGTGATTAGATGATATTCTATCTACGCTTCAGCTGCTAAAGTAAAACTTTCGAGCAAACCACGCACATATCTACAGACAAGCATATAGAAAAAAAATTTCATCTCATAATTACATTCACTTAATTGGGCTGAGATTGTTCTCCAATTTTTATATGGCAGTGGGTCTTGGCCGGTGTTTACCAGCTTTGAGAAACCGGGTGTACTCCTGCTGGACCATCTCCCCTCCTTTCAGAGGATCAAAGCTGCACCTGCAGAAGCTGGAAAAGAAACAAGAAGGAATTATGAGAGCTACAATAGTAGGAGGAAACGAAACAATTTAAGACCGTTTTAAGTTTTGAGGCCCATCCAAACCTAACTCCAGGTTGGCGAATGATGGAGCTCAAGTACAGAAGGCAATAGCTTTCCCATTTTAAGTTCTGAGGCCCATCCCAACCTAACTCCAGGTTGGCGAATGATGGAGCTCAAGTACAGAAGGCAATGGCTTCCCATTTATGTTGCATTTGGTAGTTAGTAATCTATTCAGATTGTTGATAATTTAATATGATAATTTAAATTACTGTATTTGATATATTTTTTGAATGATAATTTAGATTGCCTCAAGGAAGGCAATCTGGATTATTTTGGGAGAGATGTTTATCCAAATTACTATTTTTTTGATAATGTTGCAATAAAAATTTGAGACAAAACTATCCCTCAAAAAAATTACATAAAATCCATTGTCCAACCCTCCTCCTACCCCCCTTCGCGTGCACCCCCGGCCCACGACTCCTTTATTCCCTACCACCCCGCATCGCTCCTCTACGCCTATCCCCACACCCCCTATGATTCCACATGCGCTCGTCCCCTCCCCACTCTCCAGTGCCCACAATTTTTCACATCTCTCAGTCCGTCACTTCTCCACGCCACCATCACATCTACATTACTCCTGCTACTTCTCATTAGGAAAAAGAAAAACATCAGAACAAAAATATTAGAATATTTTAAAATTTTGATTTCACATTAGATAATCTGATTGTCATATCAAACGTGTCAATCAAGATTTTCAATAATCTAACTACAATATTACCTATGTATCAAATATAATAATCAAAATTATTGATAATTTAATAATGATAATCTATTACATTATTTTTCAAAATTATCTAACATGCATCAAATGCAATCTTAGAGTTATCTGTAGTGTATATTAAAATATTTATTAGGTTAAAATAACAAATCAACTAAGGCGATGGCTTTTTATTGAACAAAAGGCAACTCAACAGCCCCTAGCTATCGTAATGTTGTTACGAAAATTAAAAACTAATCAGCCATTCTAAAACATAAGAATAAAAAAGTCAATAAAATTGTTGTCTACCGCATGCAAGAACAATAAAAATAATCAGGTATTTAGGAATGGCTAAAGGGTGTGCTGTCATTCAAATTTATATGAGTTCAAATTTATTTTTTTATAAAAAATTAAATATTTAAATCAAAATTTATCATCTCAGTATCAACTTTCATACCGATATTATTTTATTACAATATCGGTATGCGATACTATATGAAATAGGAAAGCATACAAAACATCAGTATGGTGCAAGAATATATATCGATTTGATACTGATATAGTATGGTACATCCAAAATAATATAATATCGACTGATATGATAAGTCTTGATTCAGACTAAGATGTAAATGATAGTTTCCTATAAATATGATGGGGATAATACCCTGATGATCACTTAAATAGTAAATTTCCCTCAAAAAGATTACTTGAATGGTTAAGATAATTCTAGATCATAATCACAAACAGGTATTACATATAGAGGTACATTTGCACCTGCTAGCATGTCACCTAAATGATTAACATATGGCCCAGCTAAGATGCCACAGGTGAGAAAATGTTTGGTTCCAAGTTGTTGACATGATTTGATATAAAATAGAAATGATGTGTATTTCCAAAGCAAGCCACATTTTTCATTGAAATACAACATTTTTCTTTGGAGAATTTTTCATTTAACAGACTGCAGCAATGATAGCTTTTTGATTAATTAGAGATCATGAAAGTTTTTTTTTTTAAAAGAAAAAAACAAATTAACTAGGAGCAGATAGACCATGATACTTTCACTGTCATACTGTTTAAGGAGTGCACCTAATAATCTAATAGCGGTGGAAAGGTTTGCAGGACCCACTACCATTAATTATTAATAGACGTTGTGGCAAAGTAACGTGCCATCCATCTCCTAATAATATTCCATATGCACACTCTCTCTGATTGGGCACTAAGCCAGCTGTTCCAGAAGGCTTTCTTCATCATTATCATTTTGGAAGGAAAGTAGGGACTTTTCTTCAGCCGATCTTTAATGCTACAGCCTTCATTAGTTTTGATTTATTTTTTAATCTTCCAACTTATTTTCTTCAGTTCAATTTGTTGTTCTTTCCAAGTATTTTACCAAATCAAATTTATGGAGAGGGATAACATTGTTTAAAGAAAGTGGAAAGTGCATCATGGTTACCTTACACCCTACAATCCCAACAAGATAGATTTGATGAACTTTAATTCTACACCTGGTGAGCGATCACCATAGCCACTCTTTTTCTAGCTTTTTCTTTTTCTTAAAAAAAAGGACAAAATCTAGATTTTGTCATACCCGGAGACCTCACTGTGAAATATTATCTACCGTTAGTAGCTCGAGGAGGTGGATGCATCATCAAAGAATCAAACCCATGAGAGAGGAGCACGACCAGTAGAGCAAGCCTTAGATTATCGTGATTATTCTAATATAAAATTATTAAAAAAATATATATTTTGTGAGTAAAAAGTTTACATATTCTTTTTCCAGAGATTTAGTTGGAGCACTATCTTCATGCAGCAAATTTGGAACCTTTCGTTGAGACGAGATATGCTAATATGCAAATATAATCTAATATGTTACGGTAGAAATTCATCTTTGATCGGATTGGTTGGAGCTAGACAGTGACCGTTGGTAGGCGATGGTAGGACCTGTAAGATAAGTCTCCGATCGAAGTTGGCTTCGACAGGGATCTTCCGACACTCAAGTTAGATATCTGAAATATATGGAAAGTAACGAGCATTTAGGAAGAGAAGTATTTCATATCTTGGGGGTCTTCTGTAGACCTCTATTTATAGACAGGGACTGAGCTGTCGTGAGAAACTAGGAAGGAGAATCAAATGGTTAACCCTATCTTAACGAACGTGATATACTTATAATCTTCTACCTTATTTAGAGAGATATTTTATTATTTTTTTCTTCATCCGCTTACGACAGGTTGTCATATTAATTCTAAGATTTCTCTAACTGGCATGAATCAAATATCATATCAGTTTGGATCGGCCATTATCGAGATCGGATCAGCCCATCTTTCCTGTGCATCGGCTTTATTAGAGAATTTTTTTTTCTATCTATAATATAATATATTAAAAAAAATTTGAATATTTTTTTATCAGAAAAGTGCCAGCTACCATCTGATTGAGTTTTGGTGATTATATCAAAGATTTGGGATTAAGTTTAATCTCCTAGGAGCTGTTGAGGGGTTTATTTCGGAGCAATGCGAAGTTGGCTTCTCATCTACTCACACATCCAACCAGCTTAGTAGCTTAATCATATATAACTTGCTCCCATTACAAAACAACAACAATTACTTTTATAAAATGCATAATTGGAATTGCTCATCGGATCGATTTGCCAAGAAAATCTATTTGTGAAAAAACTTAATATTTATAATTAAAATCATATACTAAAACAACTGTAACAAACAATTTGATGCAATAATTTATTACTTCACCTTGCTATTTCAAATTCACATGCCCCTAAAAATATCGCATTAGAACTAGTAACTCATGGACCATCGATTAAGAAGATAGTCATATTTCCAAAGTTAATTTGTTATTTACTAATCAATAAATTATAAAACAAGTATTGTATCCTTCCATATACTGTCGAATATCTTACCATCTTTAAATAATGCAACAGTTAAACCACAATTTATTACCATGAGCATAACAAAACTAGCTCTAACAACACCATATTTTTCTTGAACAAAATTATAGGTTTGCCATCTTAATTAGCCCCAGCATTATCACCACTCAAGAATGTTGCCAACGGAAAAAGGGTACATGAGCCAGAAAAATCAACTGCATCGTACCTGAGGAGTCAGGACAGAATATTTTGGAGGTTGGCCTGCTTCAAATCCCAACCCATATCCCACCTTTAGCCTTTGTTGCCAAGACAGCGACCACCCACCATTGCCTGTCTCTCTGGGCCCATCATAATGTACCCATACAAAGACAGATCGCAAACACTCGGAACCACTCACTGTGCCCAGCGGAAACCCTCTCCCCAATAGGACAGGAATGACCAAAGTCTTAATCCCCTGCCCCTTAATGAAAGCTCTTCCACCATGCTTTGCACAACCAATCATATGCTTCAATGGAGAAGTGGATGTCTTTTTCCAATTCATTCTCTAGATTGTAGAAGGTTGGAACCTAAAACCATATACTCTCTTGCTTAGTAACAGGAAAGTTCTACTTAAAGTGCGACACATATTTCAAAAACTTTCTGAAAACTTGTTAAAGCACCTGCTCAGATAGCCTTTGCCTGCTCTTGCAACACACATATATCTAAGATCCCACATCAGCCTCATTATGGCTTAGCTCTTGGTAAAAGAAAATTGTTTGTCTATGTCATGCCATATCGAAGAGACGCCATGGGGATTGGTAATTTGGTGAAGCTCCTTTATTGCTTGTTAGCTTTCTTTTTTGCCTCTTGTTGAAAAATATATTATATAGTGATAAAACCTTGCCGACCATTCTTTTCTGGCCTCTGGTTAGAATATATATTTTATTTTATCAAAACCTTAGCAACCAATCTCCCCATCATATTTTTCAAAAAAAAAAAAAAGAAAAAAAAGCAAAAAAACCATATTTATGCTAAGAAATCAATTGGTTTGCTGTCTCCAGAATACAGCCACTCTTCAAATCCAAAACACTTCAGTGCTGATTATTTGTCCTCAAGATTCTAATGTTTCTTTGTTGCCTTACTTTAAGACAGTCACATACTCCTTTGCGGTGTATCCATGGATTCATTGAATTATGTCAACACTGCTTTAGATGCCAAATTTTGATATCACATGAAAGAAAACATTTGCATATCACCTCACCTCTGGAAGGAAAACCAAAAAAAAAAAAAAAAAGGTTTAAGCAGTTGAGCTGCAGCCTGATCTGTAGGGGTTTCCATGAGAATTAGGAAGGCAGAAGCCATTGAAAATGGTGTCCATGAGAATTAGGAAGCAGAAAGGCAGCAGGCTGTGGAACACCAGATGCCAAACCACAAGTCTTACACACTCCGGTGATGTCACTCCTGGAAGCAAGCTAGTGTACCACCAGATGATATCCAGAAGCTTTAACCATCCATCAGTGTAGAGACTACATCTATGGAACCAACGTTCTGGTACTCTGGAAGTGATTATTCGCATTTATTCAGGTGAGAATAAATGTGGAATTTGATAGAATTCTAGGTTTAGATGATACCACCTGAAAGTACTCTACCTAAGGAGCTCCAATCCAATGACCCCAATGTGGATGCATTACTGTAGTTAAAAAGCCTATCAGCTATTAATTAAACTAAAAGAATCCTTAAGTACAAGGCCACGCATGGGCTTACACACCCTCCCTTTCCATAGAAGCTTCCATAAATGGCCGTCTTTTACATAGGAACCCTATCTCCACTAGGCTTTTGATAGGCACCTTATCCATATCTGGCAAGTCCCTTAACCCTGAGTGAACCCATTACCAATCTCAAAAGCAGAATTCTAAACATGGACTCCAAGAAACCATGCCAATCTCATTGCATTAGCACAACACCCAAGAGTAAGCTGTGGTTCAAAAATACACTTGTGTACACAGTCTTTTAAGAGAGAAGGATGCATTATAGAGCAAGTGCACCTTAGCATAGAATAAAATAACCAGGTGATGTGTACTTCTACAACATAATCCACATAAAAAGAACCCTTTGAAGGCAATGTTCACAACTTCCAAGGCAATGTTTAAGAGAGACATGCTCAGGTGAGGGACGCATGGGGAGGAGTGCATCAATTTATAGATGTGTGAAAGAAAAAGCATTTTTCATAAAGAACTTTATACAGCACAGGTATCAGCAAAAAAAAAGACAGGTATCAGGTCGAGATGAACAAAGCCATGGACCTGAAGTGATGTACTTCCACTGTAGATCAGAACAGTAACTCAGTCCTTCCTCAAGCTTTTTCAGACCTGCAGCAGAAGAAATACAAAAGTGAGACTTTTTTAAAATCTCCAAAGATGAGGCTGAAAACAAAAAAGCACTAGTTTTGATGACTGTTACCCTGTCCTCCTCCTTCAACGCATATTTCAAGGACTGGCAGAAGAGAGGCCGCCAGTTTCTGTTCCGAAATCCCAAAAAAAAAAAAAAAAAAAGAGAGAGAGAGAGAGAGGGAAGGGAATTGAGGGTTTACCAAGCATGTTATTACGACATAAATGCAAAAAGGCCACTAGCAACAAAAGTAGAGAATACTTGATCAATTTCATCCAAGCAACCACACCCCTATGTTCACTAAAAACAAAATAAACACCTGAAACACACTCAGTTGGGGAAGACTTTGTTTTAACCCTCTACTGAATTCCTCTGAGGTTGCACACAAAGGCCAGCGTGATGAGCCTGAGACTAGAGAATAGTATATATTAATGTCATTCCTTAAATAAGAGTGTTCCAAGGGACCCTACATCGAGCAAACTATCCACCAAGAGAAGCTACATATTGCAAACGAGAGGATGAAGAAAAGAGGCACAAAATAGACAGTAGAAGAGGAAAAAAAAAACACTATCTCAGTGAAGTATCAAGCAAAAGAGAGGTAGGTGCTATTCGCTCGGAAGAAAGAAACTAAATGGAAGTTTTCAAAGAGAATAAAGAGGGAGCTCCCTTCAGTCCAAGCATGGAATGGAAAGGAAGGAATAGACTCCCGCATCATTCACTCATTCACACAGTAGGGCAAAACTTCTTCCATTTCTGTCGGTGAGCTTGAGCAGTGGAAAAGTACTTTAAGTTCTACTGAGTGTTTGAATGAATGAGTCGGCAGCTGATTCCAACCCCGGAGCCATCCATGAGTGGGCTGAAGGAAGCTCTCTCCAACCCATTTTTCAATTCCTCCAATAAAGGGAAAAAACAGACAAGGAAATAAAAATGCTAGGATCACAAGGAAATGCTAGGTTCTTTTATTTTTTGAACATTATAATCAGTTCTCTCTCACACACAAGCACACAAAAGGAGGTTATGAAAGCAAACATATAATGTGACTCATGAGAATTAGTTGCATTAGTTCTGATCAATCAATAATTTTCCTTTTGACACAGGTTATGAGATTCCCTATCAATGGTTTCAAAATTAATTTCGACAAAAGCAAAGATCTTGGTAACAAGATGACTTTCTAAATAAGAATTAAGAAGAAGATGTTGATTCACCACTGGCGGATAGCATCCAAATCAGAGATGTTATGATGCAAAAATAACATGCCAAGAACTTCATGAGATTATTCCATTTGAGATTTTTATAAAGGAAAACAAAATACCTATCATGATGCTGAGTACCTGAGAAATATGGTGGCAGTGAATCACCAAGGTTTGACCCCTATAGACATCTTCCAAGTGGAGAGCTTGGGAGAGAGGGATGCAACGAACTCAGAAGGCTGGTCGGCCATGATCCTAAGCACCTGAGCCTTGTAGTAGAAAGGGCCCTTATAATCTCTCTAAAATATAACATGTTTAGGCCTTCTTGCTCCCTTTCTTTTCTTTTCTTTTTTTTTTTTTTTTTTTTGAGCAATGAAGGAAGTAAGAAGCTTCCGGCGGCTTTATGTTTAGGCCTTCTTGTTGATTCCAAATTCATACATGATAGTAGTTTTTAGAAAAAAATGATATATAATATCTCAAAAAGTTGGAAAACCAAAAGCCCAAAATCAAAGAAAAAATAATCAATCTTTAAGCATGATTCTAACTTCGATGTAAACCATCAAAAAAAAGAAAATAATAATAACTTCAATCTATTCTTCAAGTTATTATTCAAAGAAAAGTTCCAACCCTATCCAACAAAATATCCAAAAATATTAGAAGAATTGCGTACCTCACATCTTCTAGACCTCTTTAAACCATTACAACTGGAACAGCAAATTAAAAAAATGGAGGTCAACAACTGTTTGCTCAGTTGGTTGGAACCTCTCCTTTAAGGGCTTGCCCTTGGAGAAGAAGGTCCGGGATTTATATCCTAATAAATTAGCCCAACCTTTTTTTTCTCAGGGAAGAAAGAGGGAATCAACTAGATAATCCATATATTTCAGAGAGAACTGAAGCCATGATCACCTGTGGGAACCAAATCCTTCAACAATATTCCAACTACATAGACAAATAGATCAATAAAATCGCAAAGCAATGCAGATGAACTTGAAGCTCCACAAATATTTTTTGGAGGGTGGGGGGGCGGCGTGAGGGAGAGAGAGAGAGGGATCTTCCCATTTTCTTCTGGTCGATAAATAAACCTCCAAAGATCCTGGCACTCAGAAGGTCTAAAGTTTGATGGCTGCTGTTCTGCCTCCCCCTCCAAACCCTAATTCCAATTTCTCACCAAGCAAAGTGCATATATAGAAGAAAAAAGAGAAACAAGCACAACCTTCGCCAAAAAAAAACCTTCTAAGAATGCAAAGAAAGAGGAGATAGTACAGGATATGCCAGGAAATAGAGATTCTTTCCCTTCTAAAACACTTTTGGAGCCTCTATACTCCAACAGAACCTATTCTTATAATATAAAAGGCAAAGTCCCAAAAGTTTTAAAGCTTCAGGTCGCACCTCCAATAATTCTTATAAAACCATCTACAACACGCAGGATAGCCGAAAAGAGAGAGATTACTGAAACGAAAGAAAGCCAAAAGGGAGAGAATATAAACACACAAGACCCATACCACGTGCCAGCCCAAAACAATTCCAGGTAACACAAACAAATACAACACCATCCACAGTAACGAAATCAAAGACAGAAGGAGTAAGAGAACTTTTCCTCTTGGCTTGTCACCAGACACACAGGGAAAAACCTATCTATTTTATGATGAACGGAAGAGAGGAGCGGTCTTCAGCAGGAGGGAAGAGGAAGAGACTGTCGGCTTGGCTCATGGGAGTTAGAGACAGGGAAAGCGACCGGAGGCCGCTGCCGAATCCAAGCACAGGTAAAAGCGATTCATCTGAGGGGATCTTTCGAGTTATCTAATCTCTGGAGCAGATCAAACACACATGGGGGCGCTCAAAAAGTCCAAAGCGAGGGGGTCACAAGGCATTGGATACAGGTGTAAGGAAAGCTCAGTGGGTGGTGTACCGCCCCTTTGACTGTCTTTTCACTCTGGATAGGGAGGGTTAAACAGTACCAAGTGGAGCTTGCTCCACGTCCCGGGCCCAGATGACCTGGTCCTCACACTGAACTGGTTGCTAGCTAGAGAAGGAAGAAGTTGTAGTCTTTTAAGCCCATGGAACTTGAGTCTCCATGTAATGAATGGGTTGGAGGGGCCATTTCCACTTCCAGCCAGAGGTGTGGAATGGAGACAGAAGTAATAAAAGGGATTAAGGAGGCAGCTTGATCATGTGAAAGAAAAGGTGTGGTCACAGATTTTATCCACCTATACAGAGCCTAACGTGAAAACATTGCCTCTTTTATCCGCCAATGGCTATACAAAGCTAGGTAATAATGATGCAGGGGTCTCTTTCATTGCTTTTTAATTATTTTCTGGGCCCTTGGGTCACCTGAGATGCAGATGGATGTCTCGATCTTGTTTTTGCTTGAATCACAGTAAGAAGCTCGTCTTCCTGGTTTATCTAAACAATCTTTGCCCGTGATCAAGGCCAAATATATAAATTTTAAATTACTGAATGATTTATAGTTGGAGCATGATGACGAGCTAGTAATTTTCACTTTATATTTTGATATTTTATGCGAATATGGTAAAATTATTGTTGGGATATACCGACGGACGATCCCGACCGACGACTGACGGATGATCCTAACGGACGACTCCGACCGACAGCCCCGACAGACGGCTGCCGACAATATTCGACCAAAGGTGTATCGGCCGAACCGACCCATGCTGTTTCCGACCGATCGAGCGGTCGAACCCATATTACCGACTCACTGTCGGGCCTATATGTCCGACGCCCGACTTTACCGACCGACCGACCGACGGATGCCGTTATCGATCGATCGACGGCTATCAACCGACCGAGGATACGTCGGTCGGGCAGATCTTTTCCGCTCTCCCAACCGACTGCACCATGGAGTCCGATGCCCGACTCCTGCAACGTACCCGACTGACTGTCGGAGGGGCCCAAATTTTCATCCGACGCCCCTCAGCTGGCCGCCGACCTATGGTCGATCGGCTCCTCCAATCGCCGTACTACTGTCAGAGACTGTCAGTCCTGACAACTGCATGCAGCACTCCCGCCTAGGGGCATTATCCCATCTAAGGCATGGTCAACCCTAGCGATTTGACAGCCCCACGGTGATTTGACACCTTTATGGCGACTCTGACAGTCTCCAATGAGTTGACAATTCTTCAATTGTCCGCGCCATTAATGAGGGCGCCATACCATGCTTCGCTATATATATCGGGGAAGGCAACAGTGCTAGAGGTCTTTTCGAAACTCTTGGACTTGCTCCCTCTCTCTCTCACCCTCTCCCATTGAGCTCATTGTTTTCTTTTCACTGTTGCCTAGTCTCCTCTCTGACTTGACCGTCGGAGGGTCCTCGTCGGAGCCAACTTCGGTCAGTATGGACTTTTTTTTACAGACGTTCGTTTCCGACGATCAGACGATGAGAAGATTGACCGCAACAATTATGATTGTAAAAAAATGATAGAAAAGAATTACCTGATTGCTCACCTCCCCATATATCCTTGAACCTTTTCTTGATCTACTAAATTTTTTACTTTAAACGAATGATCACTTAGACTTCGCCCAAATCCTGACATGATATATAATCGACCCAAGTCTGGGTTGTAACCAACAAACATATAGCCACCATAATTCAACTCCTATTAAGCAGCCTTCTCCATAACCCTTAGTTAACCCCAATCTAAAACTCCACTAAACTCGTCATAATCTAACTTACATTAATCGGGTCTTAAAAAATAAATATCTCATGGCAATCCTGGACCTACTTTATTTTTGTCCTTTCCCTCCATTTCCAAATTATCCCGAATAAGCTCAATACCATGAAGCTCTCCATGTCCAATAGGTTAACATTATTTCCAAGTTGCATGGCCATTATTCTACAGGAAGCCTGATTTCTATATATTATTTTCATGTACTGGCCCAGCACCTCTATTCAGCCTTTTTCTATTTAATTTAACCGGTACTACTTTGTCTATGTCCACATTCATCCGTATACTTTTTTTAGCCTTACATCATCCTACCTGCATCCTCCTACCCTTTATTTTTTTTGAGCCTTCTATATGTCATTGTCTCCGTCTACCTTTTTACCCCGTGGTTGGAGCCCTTGTCCTCAATTATGTGCTAGATGAACTAACAAGTACTCCCCACTTGCCATGTACCTTCTTAGCTCAATACCATCATGATTATCTTGTAAGATGGACATGGGCCGGTGAGTTCTTAAAAATTGGTTAGACTCATCTAAGAGGTGAGATTAGAAGATGGTTACCTAACCTTTCCTTCTTGATGACCTTAGAACCCGTCATCCTCTTCCCCCAAAAATCTTATCCTTAATTCAATCACCGAATCCATCCTTAATTCAATCACCCATTCCTTGGACATCGAATAAACCCTTTCTCTTAACTGCCCCTTAAGTCCAAAAACCTCTTTCCTATTTAATAAGAAGAAAACTATGAAATGAAGGTAAGATCAATCCATTAAAGCTCGGAAGCATCAAGAGTCTAGGTTAAATACTTAAGCTTTCAAGTGGATGTGTACATAAGTATTTAAATATTATTATCGCAAAACTCTGAGGAGGTGCTAATGTGGTTAGAGCGGATGCCAATCAAGATTTGTGACATCGGAGGATATCTGTAAAGGAAGTCCACACTCGTCATAGGTGTTCCGATGGGGACCATCTGATGTTTAAGTTAGCTGGAACTTCAAAAACAGTAGAGAGAAAAGAACACAAGAGTTGGAAGAGTGAAAAGAGAACTCTGGAGTGTTTCAGTGTCTTTGCTTGTTTACTTTGGAGATTCCTTTCGTACCTCTTTTATTTGGAGGTTGAGCCTATAGGCCATTAGCTGGAATCTATGAGTTTGTTGGGCATAGCTCCGTAGGCTGTTAAGCCACATTCTAAATCTTTATCATGAAAGAAATATTTTTCACCTTCTCTGAGTCGAGATTGCTAGTCGTGGATGTCATGCGTAGGCTTCTCCCACACGGCTGGCTGATTTGATGGTCCTAGATTTACAGCTGGTGTAATCTCACCACATCATCTTGGGCATGCCTTGATGGAGGATTGATTTTGATCGATGGGTCTCTCCCGCAATATATGCCCTTCATTTCTGAGTTCGAAGTGGCTTTTAGGCTTCGAGCGAAGGAAGAAACTATCTTGGTAGTTGAACCACTGATCTATTTCTTTCTTGAATGTGCTTGCATTACTGTCTTCAAAAAAAATTCTTGGAGATTAATGATGTGTCTTTTTGCGACTTATATTATTTTTATTAGGAAGGAAGTTGAGGAGTTATGGAATGATGCTCTCGACAGAAGAAATATGGAGACTGTCCCTGGACTCACCTAGGACCCGCCACATGGCAAGCCATGGTAAGCTCCGAGGCACGCTTCATGAGTTGTCCTACATAGTTCAATCGGATAAAGGTGCAATGAAAGGCCATGTAGTCCACCACTTTAGGGCTGGTCATGTGGCAAGATCTGGTGATTCGATGACTGGATTTGCACCGTCAATGGCATATATAAATGGACCACTGTTGATGGCACCCAGTGGGATTTTCTGCCATCTAATTATCAACTCTTCTTTTATCATAGTAATCTTCAGAAGTAGATTCTCTTTTCTTATCGTGTAGCTATGAAGCTGTCGTTGTCATCCATCAAGTCAATCGGCCATGAAGAAGAAAATGAGTTCTTTATATGGGAAGTCCTCATCCAAAAGGAGAAGGAATACCAAGTCGGAGCTTTCTATCTCCAACTCGTGGCAGTCTTCGGCGGGGACTGGGTTGGCCATGGCTGTGAGGCCGCATGTTGCTGCATCGGAGCCGTATCGAGTTTTGTTTCATCAGGTTGGGCCCTGGCTCCCTCTGAGGGTCGGCAAGGCTCAGGGTGGACCCTTCCCAATCCGAGGGCAGTGGGGGCTCCGTCAGAGCTACAGTGGAGGTCCCCGTTGAGGTTAGGTACAGACGCATTGCGAAGTAAAAGACCTCAATGGACTTTGAGGATGAGCTTGTCGAGGCATCTTCAGTTGGATTCATCTAAGGCTTTGATGATTGCAAGACTCATTTGAAGAAGATGGTCCTGAACCTAGATCTAAGGCACCTTCACCCCGGTAACAGTGATAAGGAGGTCGGGGTATTTTCTTCAAATGAAAACTAGGTCTTCATCCTTTTGTCTTCACTTTTGATGTCTTCGCTTTGATAAAAAATTGTAGTAAATTTTTAATCAATGAAAAATATATTTCATTATGTTTATCTCATTCAAAGCTTTTGCCTTTCTGTGATGTTGGTGTGGTCGGCTCTTTGCCTCGATCAAGGGCTTGAATGGCTCAGACAAGTCAGTAGGACTAGTTTCGTGTTTAAGCCTAAATCTCCTCTGACCTTGTTCGAAGCTTCTGCTTCATTAGTATGTGATGGATGAACCTTTAAAAATTATAGGTTTGTGTGCGTGCCATTTATTTGATGTAAATTGATGCCACATTGCTTTTATGGATCAGAGAAGATGAATCATCTTGAGTTTACACAGTAGGGAGCCACACAATCTGAAGACTTTGGAGCTTGCATTTAATGCTGGTACCTACTTTTCAAAAAACACAACTTCCAAGGCCTTTATGGTGGCAACATTTGTCGCACAACCAGTGGGGCATTTGAATTCTCCTCGGCCTGCCCTTTCTAGCAATAGGAGTTCTATGGCCTGGGGCCAATACCACCTTGGTCATCTCCCTCAATGTCATGGTGGCACTGCCTTGGCCAGTGTCAAGGGATTGTCGGCACTCTTCTCCAACTTAAGAGATCTCCTTCTCCCTTCAATCAATCGTTGAATGTTTCGAGGGAACGCTTCAGTGGATATCCCATTTTGGCATGGAAGGTGTCAGAAAGTTCCACCGCTCCGACCGCAAGGCCACGACGGCGACCACCTGGGCTCTTCGCTCTTCATCCTTCATGTTCAAATCTTGGATCTTTCTGGAGGGCCTGTTTCTTCTTTCGCCCAATGTAGCCTTCCAGCCTTCCTTGGATGTGCATCGTGAAGACGAATGGATTTCCAAAAAGAGAGGCTCCCATACCATCATCGATGTCTTTTTAAGGGAGTTGATGAGCATCGTAAAATAGAGAGTCTTGCACTCTTCATCAGAGATTGCATTATACTGAAGCTCAGCTCATGCTCTTAGGGTGTTGGTCAGGCTTGAGCTTTATATTTCTTTTTCTTTCTTTATTGTAATGAGCTTGCTTGATTGAAATGTAATGAGTTTCTCTGAAATATACACGAACCCTTTGAATAAAATGCTCTTTATATTGAGGCTCTTTTTGCTGTGTCATCCAGCACTCCTTTCTTTAGGATGAGTCGATTCTTCTCTTGTAGTCATCACCAACCTCTGTTGACAGTATGAGATCTCTAAAAAATTAATCCCTATTGGCTTTAGTGGGCTATATGGCTATGGTGGGCCACCCGTGCTATGGTGGGCTATGTTGGATCTTTCGAAAAATTAACTCGATTGGCTACAATAGGCCATGTGGCTACAGTGGGCCATCCATGGGTACAGTAGGTCATGTTAGATTTCTCGGAGGATTACTCCAATTGGCTATAGTGGGCCATGTTGGATTTTTCGAGAGATTGTCTCGGTTGACTACAATAGGCCATGTGGCTATAGTGGGCCACATTGATAGCTATAGTGGGCCATCTGGACTACAGCGGATCATTTGGCTATAGTGGACCATGTTAGATTTCTCAAGAGATTGCCTCAATTGGCTACAATGGGCCATATTGATAGCTATAGTGGATCATCTGTGACTATAGTAGAACACGTTGATGGCTACAGTGGACCATCTCAGTTACAGTGGATCATGTTGATAGCTACAGTAGGCCATATGGCTATAGTGAGCCATCCGTGGTTATAGTGGGTCACATTAGATTTTTTAGGAGATTGTCCCGCTTGGCTATAGTGGGCCATCCGTGGCTACAGTGAGCCACATTAATGATTGCAGTAGGCCATCTCAATTATAGTGGGCCACATTGCATTTTTTAAAATATTATCTTGATTATCTATAGTGGGTCATGTGGCTACAATGGGCCACTCGTGACTATAATGGGCTGTCTTAGCTATAGTAGGCCGTATGCTATAGTGGGGCATGTTGGATTTTGTGTCGGCAGGGCCTTAATGTTATGAGAATCCTCAAAAAGCCTTTTGTTTTTCCTTGAATGTCGAGCCACCTCCTATCCCCGAGCCTTGGGAGGCTCGAGGCTGTGTCTGTGTGCGGGGACTGGTAGAGGATCTAATTATCTTGATTGGGTTGCCATGTGCCATGTGAGCCTTTTGAGGATACCATTGCTAGGGCCGAGCATTGTTCAATATAGCCTCGGCTCTAATCTCTCCTCCATTGGATTGGCTTGTGATTTTATCTTTCAGACAATATTATGAAACAAAATATTAGATAAGTTTTTATTAGAAGAAGAAACTGTATTTACATCATGGCTGGCTATTGTAGGCAGTGCAACAATAATGCCATTAACTTCCCTAAAAAATCAGGAAGGAAAGTGATGCCCCCCGAGGCACCATTCCCTTTCTTTCCTCAATTTTATCTCCTGCCTCCACGTCGGTAGCTAGGGTGGAGATGGCGTTGATGATGCCAATTGTTGGACGGCTGTTGTTGTTCTCCTCATTGACCACTCGATTTTGTTGCTCCCGAACATATTTATCGAGGTAGCCCTACGAATCAAAGCTTCGATCTCATCCTTGAGCTCGTGGCACTCCTCGATGTTATGGCTATGGTCATGATGAAAATGATAGTACTTCCTCCTGCTCCTCCTATTCGAAAGAAACTTTATCAGCTCAGGTCACCATAGGTACCCTTGGCCCTTGATCTTTATCAAAATCTAGGATTGAGGGGTGGACAGAGGAGTGTAATTATCGAATTGTCAGAGAGGACTCCTCGCACGATGACTCTTTCATGGTCGAAAAGATTCCCTCTCAGTTCGAGCTACTCGAAGATCTTCTCAATTTCTCTTCTTGTCAGAGATCTTTTTTCCTTCTGTCTACTTGTGGAGTTCTCGGACTTCTTCCATCTAAGCATACTGTCAAGCTCAGGCCAGCAGGTTAGCATAGTCCATCAGAAACTTCTTATCGAGAAAAAAGATAAGGTGCTCATTCCACAAGCCTCACTTGAGCACTGATATTGCCATCGAGTGGTTAAGGGTCTACACCTTGAGTGCGGTGGCATCGAAATGTGTGATATAGTCACACGGGGAGAAGGGGCTGTCCTGTTAGAAAACGTAGACGATTTCATACATATATTTTAATTTTTTTTTGAATAAATTACAGCGAAAGATAATTAGATTAATCAAATTAATCTCATATGCATATAATCTAATCATCAAATCAACCTACTCTAAGATTTATGATATGATATATTGCATATAAAATTCAAAAAATTACATGATAAAAATCTACATGCATGGATGAAAGCAATAGATCATATCTACTTCTAATTTGAATTCAGAATTCGATACCTAAACATGGGTCGATGATCGTCGCTGCTGAGAGATATGGTAATGATGATTCTTGCTGATTACTCACAGCCGTACATGCATCTGACCTCTACAGAAAGTCCACTCGAAGCTCCAATCTGATCGATTTTCTCGAGAGTGCTAGCTCGCACGAAGATCTTCTTCTTAGCTGATCTGAATATCTTCTTCAAATCTCTAAAATTTTTTAAGTGGTTGAAGATAGACTTCTGAAGGAGATAAAGAGATGAAAGAAATATGAAAAAAAAATTATTTTCTCTCTTATTTTTCTCTCTTCCCAAACCCTGAGATAGAAACCCTAGAAGACTAGGTTTTATGCACACCCCAAGAGAGAGGACTCTCCTCCTCTTTTTCATGCCAAGAACCATACACCAAAGCCCCTCAACATGGAGAACTCTTTCTCTGGTCTCTTACACATACAAAAGTGGGAAATAGACTCCTTTTTATTGATGTGTAATAGGGTTGGGTGAAGAGTCCTAAGGATCTTGGACTCTTCAAGATATGTCGCACCTTTTCTCAATTCTATGCTAAAACATGCCCAAAAAAAATGAGATGTCCCTTTTCATATTTTTTCATGATAAATCAGTTCTCCAACTGATTTCTTACAAAAAATATCCTCAAAATATCACACACATAAGGAGAAAAAAATAAATTGGCGTATGGAGTGATTTGGATAAGAACAGATTCTGTTGATAAGGAATATTTTGAAATCTAATTTCAAAACCTTCCTTTTATCAAAACCAAATCAGATTTGGATGAGAGAAAGGGAGGGAGAAGATCTCTTTGGCATGAAAAATCTCATACAAAAATCTCTTGAGTGTGGAGAAAGTTGGCATCAAAGTGGGAGGCACATGGAGAGGAAGAGTCCAATCCTATATAGACTCTAGGTTTTTTTATTTGAATCCAAACCAAATCACATCTGATTTAGTCCAAATAAAATATATAAAATCTAACCTAATTAGGTTTATAATTTTATAATTAAATTTTAATCAAATTAAAAATTGATTGAATCAAAATTCTGATCAAATCAGGGATAATTTTTTCTTAGTGATTAGGTCATCTCATAACCTAACTGGGTCCAATCTAATTGAATCTAATTAAATTAAATTTTATTTAATCCTTTTTGTTCAATCAAATTGAGCTAATCAGTGATCTAATTACTAATTAATCCTTCATTAATTCACTAATACTTGGTGAATTAATTTATTACAACTTTTGTATAAGATTAATCATCAATCGAATTGACGATTAAGCCCTTGAACGATTCTCAATCGTTGATCAGTCACATGATCAGTCAGAAACTTTTTTTGAGTGTGACCCCATAGGTTCGAAACTAAGCTGGTAGTATAAAAATAAATTTTTAAATCAATTGATATAACCATCTAACAATGATGATCCGACGTTCAGATAGGCGAATGATAGCGAAGCAACATTCAAGAATCTATTGGTGTATGGTTATCGTATAATTCATCCCTTTGACCCTAATGCTCAAGGACAATCAAGGATTTAACTGTCAATCCTAGATAAGTCATTCATATTATATTTCAATTTTTCAAATCCATCACATGGATTATCCAGGTTCAGATTTTGCTAAATAAAAATATATTGATATATTAACTCCTACTAATTTGGAGGGGTCAATTCCATCTTGACTCACGCACTGACTTGACAAGTACTTGACTGCACCCAAAAATCTTTCATTACTGAATTAAAAATTTAATTAGTCTGACACCAAAGTATAGTGAGTTGCTTGTAAGTTATCGTGGTGATCTCAGGTCGGAGGGATACTTATACCTATACCCTTTGCGAGCTACCCTTGACAACAGAGTGCTTCGCGTTGGTCACATTCAGTGACAATGTACTCCTACATCTCACCTGTATGCTATATCAGGATCTCTACACTATTTAGTTATAAGGACAATCAACGCATATGACATACAACGACCTACACTTGATATCACTATCATCCTAGTAATAGCATATCGTTTGGTCACGAACCAATTTAAGGACTATGCAATAAATCCTCCTTTATCGATCAAAGTAATCCTAAGAACTTTATCACAATATAGGAGTTCGTTAGAAGATGTATCTTTGTGATGAAGAAGGCCAAATAATTTTTATTATTTATCAATTCATATACATTTATAATTAGTACAATCGTCAAACGATTAGTTTTAGGATAATTTTCCAACAATTCCTACTTGGGCTAAAGCCAATCAGTATAGTATCATATATCTATCTTCAATTTATCATCTCGAAACTCTTACATACCGAGACTTTAGTAAATGGGTTGGTCAGATTTTTCTTTCCATCGATCTTCTAAAGATTGACGTTACCTTAACAGATTTTTCGAATAAGGTAGTAACGATGTAAAATGATAGATAAGCTAATGGGACTTCTGCTCCCTGGCATGAGCTATGACTCCAGTGCTGTACAATACAGCAAGATGATCATCAGAAGGCTCCACTCCTAGCTTACCAGTAAATCTGTACAATCACATAGCTTCCTTGCACGCATCGAATGCTGCAATATATTCTACCTCACAATTTGAATTTGGCTATATTACTCTGCTTGAAACTTTTCCAGCAGATTGCTCTATTATTTAGGGTAAGGATGTATTCCTACACGTTCTTGCTATTATTATGTCCAACTAAAAATTAAAATCATACTCTATAAGTTTTAAGTCAGATTCTCCATAACCGAAGCATCGGTCTTTAGTATTTCTCAAATATCTAAGGATGACCTTCCAGTGATTCTCATCTGGATCTTACAAGTATCCACTCACTACCTTAGTGAGTATACCATATCCAGTCTCATATATGGTGTTCATAATAGAATAAATTCTACTGATAAACACTTTATGTATGTTGGACTGGGATAACCCAAGCACCCTCTTAGATCTATCTTTATAGATCTTCATCTCTAGGATTATGGATGCTTTTCTCAAAGTCCTTTATGAAGAATCAATGATAACTGTGAAACCTTTATTTTCTGTAATATAAAGAATATCATTTTTGATTAAAAAAATTTTATTCATATACAAAATATGAAATATACTCATAGAACTATTAATCTATTTGTATTGCAGGGTTTATCTTCATTCTCAACGAAGTCATGCATTTTGATCACTTATCAAAATACACAACTCTAAAATATTTAACATTGTCATAAGAAAAAATATCTTGCTATGGTCAATACCATACTGTTGATAATATTCTTAGGCAACCAGACGGGTATTTTAGATCTCCACCTTCTCATCTGCACTTTCTGATCCTATTAAAGATCTACTTACACTCTATGGGCTTTACTCTTTTGAGTGGATCAATGAGTGTCCATACACCATTGACCATTATGGACTTTATTTCAGACTTTATGGCTTCAAGCCATTAATCAGAGTCAGATCTCTGCATAGCATCCATATAGGTGATCAAATCTTTGTTGTTCTCGTCGAGTTCAACAGGATCACGTCTCGAAAATAAAAATCGAAGTATCTATCCGACAGACGTAGTACTCTACCAGATCTCCTTAATGGTGCCTCTACAATGGATTTTGAGTTTGATCTAATCAAATTTGATTCTATAGATTCACTAGATTGTGTCGATTTTTTTACCTATCGAACTTCATAAGTTTCACATTAGAGGCATCAGTTCTTTCATCAAGGTACTTTTTTTAAAAAAAAGAATGCCGAACAACTCTTATTCTTGAGCATGGTAGAAATTATATCTTCTAGATTCTTTGGGGTTATCTTACAAAATAATACATATAGGATCGAGATTCAAGCTAATCGATCTGCAAATGCTTGATATAAAACAAACACTTTCAAATCCTAAGGTAAGAAAGTATTAGCTTATGTCTAGTCTATATCTCATATGGAGTCTTTGCGACTGATTAATTCGAAATTCAGTTCAGAATATAATAGACAGTCTTAAGAGCATAACCTTAAAAAAAGACTGGCATACTTGTAAACCTCATCATAGATCGAAATATATCTAACAAAGTCAATTTCAATAAGAGAGAATCCTATTCTCTTCTAGATATATCAAAAACTCACTAGAAAGGCATTCTTTTCTTTGAACTGACCGAAGAGTTTCAATACTTTTCTCAGTTTGTTTCTCTATCTTATTAAAAAATTATTTAAATATTTTAAATAATCTAAATTTATGATAAATATGTTTGTAGATCCAATACATCAGTATGTATTAGATTCAGAACATCATTGGTTCATTCACCTTTTCTAGTAAAAGGTGATTCGGTCATCTTACTAAAGAGATAGGATTGACAGGTTGGCAATGATTCACAATCATTGACTTCGAGAATTATCTCCTATTGATCTTCTTCTTGTTTATATGATCGAGCCTAAATTGTCAAAGATAGGCTTCCATGACATTATCTACTCTAAAGAGTTTGTTTGTTGTGTACAGTACACTAATAGGCTGTGTAAATA
Organism: Elaeis guineensis; assembly: GCF_000442705.2. NCBI lineage: Eukaryota > Viridiplantae > Streptophyta > Magnoliopsida > Arecales > Arecaceae > Elaeis > Elaeis guineensis. The sequence continues at coordinate 39,109,777 of NC_026002.2, forward strand.
TCATTTCTTTGTTGTCCACATGATTTTGATATTATTCATAATGATATCACATAAATCATTAGACAATAGTAACAATCACTAAAATGATATTGTTAGAATTGAAAATAAACTCAATAATTCTTAAAATCAGGATTGGAACATAACTTCCATCTCCAACATTCAGAAATCTTTTGCTATTTTCAATCTTTCTACTAATCCGAAGTCGTTGCAATAATCTGTATGGACTTTCGATATCCAATATCGAGGTAGTAGTGTCATAGACAGAAAAATGATAATGTATTATCATATAAGTACTTCGTCTAGCAACCCTTGCTGATTTCTCTTTCTTTATCTGTTCGGATCAAGGGACTCTGCCAGACTAGGTAATCTTAGACTCTTTTATCAGTTTGGGTTTCTCAGCCCAAGCATGACTCTTTAGCGTCTTCTTTTTCTTTCTCAAAGAATTGTTGTCCCACTGAAAACACATCTTCAGAGGTACAAAAGAACTCCTTCAATATTTGCAAAATTTTCTCTTACTGAGCATCATCGAATTTACAGCTGAATTCATATTTTTTACTGCTCTCAAAAATCATCACTCGATGATATGATCATTTGGCCACTTCTGATAAGTGCCTTTGATTGCATCATGTGTGTTGGATATGGGAACATCAGGTGCTAGATCCATAATCATATTTAGGATCCATTCATGCTCTAGAACTATTTGCAACTTTCGATACTATCTATCGAAGTTGGATCCTATAAATAAGTCACTGTCAAACAGTGAATGAAGCAACGAATATCTAGCCATAACTGAAAGAAAAATATAAAACCTCAATGTTTATGAATTAATTAAGCCTAAAGACTTGAACTTTAGTCTAAAGATTCTCTCACTATTTTATACGAATTGGTAGCCTCTACCTTCAATTCGAGAAATTACTTTAATTCTTTAGTGGGTATTAGAATCCACACAGACTGCATACAAGTCCAAAGATGGCTCGGTCAACCTATATGCATCTATAGGTAGGTTCTCAACCAATTATTTCTCTAAATAATTTTTAGTAGTTAATTTAGTTTCAAATTTCATTTCAGTAAGCGATAGGCCTCCACTGAAAATTTTGATTAGATCAAATCATTAACATGAATGTACTTAGTGATTCTAACTGATGAATGATCAAGTCTGAAGATGGCTCGATCAATTCAACCATCATCAGATAGTACAACAGAGTCATCATATGATGAATGATAATTTTATCATTCAGAGAGAACACTAGACGGATGGTATCTGCAATGTCAATCAGAAATAATGGACTCATTACCATTCACCTTAATGAGAGGCTATGATCCAGTTATCCCCATAACTAGCTCATTTTATAGATTTAATAATTTAAAAATTTTAATTAATTTAGAGAAGAGAGAAGAAGAGATCAATCTGTAGGCCATAATCCTTCCATTGACTTCACCAAATTACTTAATTGGATTAGGATCATGCTAATCGAATTGGCACCTAGATCAGTCATAATGATCAACTTTAATGGTATGGATCAACTCGAATCACTTAGCGGTCTAATCAAGATATAATCCATCAAATTGATCAGATAGGTAAGATCAATGGGAGGGTCTGCTAAACTTGCCTTAGACACCGTCAAAATGGTCAGGTAAGCCACTCCCAATTAAAAATCATCGATCGAAATGTCAAACTTATTTTAGACACTAACTGGTTAACTAGTTTTGATTTGATCAGCCTAATGATTTGGATTTAACTACTGAGCTATAATCAAGATTCTTTTGGTCTAATCAAAGACATGGACTTGGCTATTTACAATTATTGTATTGGTTCTAGAGAAATTGATTTAATCTAATTCAATATTTGGTTAGATTTAATCAATTTTTCCATATAATCTATTAATTCTTTGATTCTAACTTTAGGTCTAACCCAATTAAGAGGACCTAATTTGAGCTAATCCATGCCCTCTGTTTTATATGAACAATATTAGATCTTTAATTCACAATTCTAGATCTAATCGCTTCTTCATTTAATTCTCAATTAAGTTTAGCATCAACATGGATTTAGATTTAAGTTTGAAATAATTTTAATTTTTTATTTTATAAATAATTTACAATAAATATTATGCAAAAATTTTTTATTCTAAAACTAGATCGACTCAATTAATATTGAGCTGATTACACAAGAAGACTGGATCAACTCAGTTCAAAACTGAATCAGCTCAGTAATTATGCAAGCACGTTTCAGATCTGAAAAATCTTGTATAATTCTAAAATAAAATTAATCATAAATATCTTTTTAAATCATATCTAAATTTGTTATGATTTGAGATTTTATTTTTTTATAATTAAAATAATTTTAATTACATAGATTAGATATCTTACATTTCACACAACTTTGTATCACATACAACAAATCTAAGATTTCAAGATCTAGAATTTTGTAGAAAAATAAGTTCTTTCTTTCGTATTTTTCTTTGTATGATCTAATCACATGGCACCCCTACACGCCATAAGAGCACCCCATCAAATGAGAAGAGAGGTCATTTAAATCTTTCTTGCTCCTATGATTGGATGGTCTGGTGATCAACCTAATTCAAGTACTTACTAATCGGATCATCTAATTTAATCACATATCATATATGTTTGAATTTAAATCTAATTTAAATGACATCAGATCTGATCATAATCTTAGATCACATCTAAATCAGAATATAAATATCACATACAATATATAAAATTAAATTTTATCAATGATCAACACAAACTAGGACAACCTTTTCACTGTAAGGGATAAATCCTATAGCAGGATAATCTTATATCAGTTTGTGCGATCAATCATTAATTAAATTTAAATTAAAATATCATATATCAGATCTAAATAAAATTAAAATTTATATTTAATATGCACATATAATATGTCATAATGAATCTAGGCTCTGATACTACTGTTGAAAAATATAGGTGATTTCATGCATGTATTTTGAAATTTTTTCAAATAAATTATAACGAAAGATAATTTGATTAATCAAATTAATCTAATATGCATATGATCTAATCATCAAATCAACCTACTCTAGGATCTATGACATGATATATTGCATATAAAATTTGAAATAATCATATGATAAAAACTGCATGCATGGATGTAAGCAGTAGATCACATCTACTTTTATTCTGAGTTCAGAACTCAATACCTAAGCATGAGTCGATGATCGTCACTACTGAGAGATATGATAAAGATGATCTTTGCTGGTTGCTCATAGCCGCATACGCATCCGACCTCTACGAGAAGTCCACTCGAAGCTCCGATCTGATCGATCTTTTCGAGAGTGCTAGCTCGCATGAAAACTTTCTTCTTGACTGATCTGGATCTCTTTTTTAAATCTCTACAATCTTTCTAGAGGTTGAAGATGGACTTCTGGAGGAGATGAACAGGTGAAAGAAAGATGGAGAAGAAATTATTTTCTTTCTTATTTTCACTCTTCCCAAACCCTGAGGTAGAAATCCTAGAAGATTAGGTTTTGCGCACACCCCAAAAGAGAGGACTCTCCTCCTCTTTTTCATGCCAAGAACCATGCCCCAAAGCCCCTCAACATGGAGAACTCCTTCTCTAATCTCTTACACACACAAAAGTGAAAAATAGACCCCTTTTTATTGGCGTGTAATAGGGTTGGGTGAAGAGTCCTAAGGATCTTGGACTCTTCAAGATATGTCGCATCTTCTTCTAATTCTATGCCAAAATATATCCAAAAAAATATGACACATCTCTTTCCATATTTTTTCATGATAAATCAATTCTCCAATTGATTTGTCACAAAATATCTCCTTAAAATGTCGCACACATAAGGAGAAAAAAATAAGTTTGCATGTGGAGTGATTTGGATAAGAACAGATTCTTTTGATAAGAAATATTCTGAAATTCAATTTTAAAATCTTTCTTTTATCAAAATCAAATCAGATTTGGATGTGAGAAAGGGAGGGAGAAGACCTCTTTGGCATGAAAAAATCTCATGCAAAAACCTCTTGAGCATGGAGAAAGTTGGCATCAAAGTGGGAGGCACATGGGGAGGAAGAGTCCAATCCTATATGGACTCTAGATTTTCTTATTTAAATCTAAATCAAATCATATCTGGTTTAGTTCAAATAAAATATATAAAATTTAATCTAATTAGGTTCATAATTTTATAATTAAATTTTAATTAAATTAAAAATTTATTGAATCAAAGTCCTGATCAAATCAGAGATAATTCTCTCTTAGTGATTAGGTCATCTCATAATCTAATCGGATCAAATTTGATTGGATTTAATTTAATTTAATTTAATTTAATCTTTTTTGCTCAATCAAATTGAGCTAATCAGCAATCTAACTGTTAATTAATCCTTTATTAATTCACTAACACTTGATGAATTAATTTATTATAACTTTTGCATAAGGTTAATCATCAATCAAATTGATGATTAAGCCCTTGAATGATTCTCAATCATTGATCAGCCACATAATCAGTTAGAAATTTTTTTTGAGTATGATCTCATAGGTTCAAATCTAAATTCGTAGCACAGAAATAAATTTTTGAATCAATCGATGTAACTAACTAGTAATGGTGATCCGACATCTGGATAGATCGAATGATGGTGAAGTAATATTCCAGAATCTATTGGCATATGATTATCGTATAATTCATCTTTTTGATTCTAATGCTCGAGGACGATCTAGGATTTAACTATCAATCCTAGATACATCATCCATATTATATTTCAATCTTTCAAATCCATCACATAGATTATCCGGACTCAGATTTTACAAAATTGAAATACATTGATACATTAACTCCTACTAATTCGAAGGGATCAATCCCATCTTAACTCATGTACTGATTTGATAAGTACTTGACTGCATCCAGAAATCTTTCGTTATTGAATTAGAAACTCAGTTAGTCTGGCATCAAAGTACAGTGAGTTGCTTATAAGTCACCATGGTGATCTCAGATAAGAGGGACACGTATACCCATACCCTTCGTGAGCTATCCTTGATAGCAGAGTGCTCCACAGTTGGTCACATTCTGTAATGATGTACTTCTACTTTTTATCTGCATGTCATAATAGTGTCTCTACACCATTTGGTTATAAGGACAACCAACATATATGGCACATAACGACCTACACTTGATATCGCTATCGTCCTAGTAATAGCGTATCCTTTGGTCGTGAACCAATTTAAGGACTACGTAATAAATCCTCCTTTATCAATCAATATAATCCTAAGGACTTCATCACAACACAAGAGTTCGTTAGAAGATGTAATCTTGTGATAAAGAAAACTAAATAATTTTTATTATTTTTTAATTCATATATATTTATAATTAGCATAATTGTCAAATGATTGACTTTGGAATATATTTTTCAACATATCCGAGTTTCTTAGTTGGGGTTGACAGCTGCTAAAATGAGTAATGAACAACCTACCAAGTTGCTCGAATGAATAAATAGACCTCGATTGGAGTCCAAAATACCATGTTCATGCCGACTTTCTGAGGGTGGTCGGAAAGGCAAGGCAAAGAAGGGCGTTTAAAGCATCCTCTCGCATTATGAGGTTTCTATAATCCTGCAAATGATCAAGAGGATCTGTAGAGACATCATACGGCTCTAGTTGAGGTATCTTGAACCAAGTTGGGATCGGTTCTTCCATAACGGCCTAGGTGAATGGTGGTCGAGATTTGAAGTCAAGGCCGTCGTTGCTTTGATGCGGCCTGTCCTGGACTTTGCCAAGACGATGCTAGATATTCTGAATTCTTTTCTTGAGCTCCTCCTCCCGCTAGAATCTTTCGATCCTAGGAAAATAGGTCGGGACCAAAGCATCGATCGAGGAAGAGCTTCTTGGGTGTGTCTCTTCTCTCAAGCTCTGATGGAAAGATGAACGAACTGAAATGGCAATGGAGTGATGGGAATTCTGCTGGATGGCAGATCTCAAACTTTGAGAGCAAGACCGTCGACTGAGATGAGAGGGAACCGTTTGGGAGTTCGATTTCATATATTGCTGTTGCTACTCCATCGCTTGTTGGAGTCGCTGTATAACACTAATCAGCACCTGAATTTGATAAGCCAGGGCATCAAATAGTGGTGGATCTATGGTAGCTGGAGGCTGCAATATAATAGATTCATGAGTAGCACTACTCTGACTGTGATGGGCGGATTGTCGATGGGAGGTAGTAGAGTTTTGTGTCTGACTGTGATAGGTGGATTGTCGATAGGAGCCAGTAGAGTTTTGTGCTTTTATCTGCATCATATTTTTTTTTCTCTTAAAGGAGCCTAGGTTTTTCATCTAGTATGAATCTATTGCAACAAAACTCTGGAGAGATGCTACTGTGGCTGGAGCTAGATGCAAAAGAAGTCCACATTCGTGAGGTGTGTTTCAGTGAGGGATCCTCTAATGCTTAAGTTAGCCGAAGTGGAGAGAGAGCTCTAGAGTGTTTGAGTGTCCTTGCTTGCTTATCTTGGAGATCTCCTTCATACATCTTTTATTTAGAGTTTGAGCCCGTAGACCGCTAGTCGAAATTTGTTGGTTGGTTAGCCCTAGCTTTACAGACCGTTAGGCCACGTTATGGCTCTTTATTATGGGAGGAATATTTTTCATCTTCTCTGAATCGAGATTGTTAGTCACAAATGTCAGGCACAGGCTTCTCTCGTATAGCTGGCCAAATTGATGGTCATGGGTTCACAGTTGGTGTAACCTTACCACATCATCTTGGATGCATCTTGATGGAGGATTGATCCCGATCAGTGGATCTCTCCCGTAACAAATATTTTTAGAGTCCTTAACCTATTCCACGTGAGACTATTTCTTAACATCATGAGGAAGAAACTAAAGAGAGATAATATGTAGATTAGATGAAAGTGTGAAGATATTGGTAAGCAAGAGGTGGAGATATCAGTAGGCAAGAAGGATCATGCACTCTGATGCCTTGTTAGAATCTAATTCAAAAGCTTAATCTAATATATGAATGGACATGAGTATATAAGAACCATTATAGGACTATTCCTCGATAAGGAGAAGCCCTCTTTAGTCTTTTATAAGTGCCAAACGCAATCTTTTGTAAGAACCATTATGAGTATATGGGCTTCCTTCTAGCTTAAAAGTAATCTTTTATAATTTACCAAAAAAAAAATGCAATCTTTTATAAGTGCCAAATATAAGGAAGGCTCCTAATCCATTCTCCCTTTCTCCTCTCGTCTCTTCTCTTCTAAATTTTCTGCTTATCATTTGCCTTTTACTTGCTTGCTCGTGTGAAGCGTGGCCCAATTGGGTCTGTTTTGGGTTGTAATTGACAAGTCGTACCAACTTCAGTTTAAAATTCAAAAAAATTAAGATTAAAATAGAGAAAATCATAATCCCCTGCTCTGATCTTTCGTGGTAAAAGATAAGGCCACCTAATGGTGGTTGGTGTGATCATTACGAGCTGGTGGAACGGTCGATGGCCATTGGGGGCTAATGCAACCGATGACTGGTGTTAGGCTAGTCTTATCCCCTTCCAAACTTTCTTTTATTTATTTAAACCCCACCCCTCTTGGTTGATCCACCACCGAAGCCCATCTCACTCTCTCTTCTTCCTCACCTCTAGTAGCTACGTACCAAGCCATTGTAGCCAAACACCACCATCCTATAAATCCCATTTTCCTCCTAAAATCCATTTATTTCTCAATTTTCCCCTATTTTGAGTTTGATGAAGTCTTCTTTGCTGTCGGAAACCAACACTGCTGGCCGCAACCTATTGCCATTGGTAAGCTCTTCTCCCTCCCTTTCATTCTTTTTGGCCTTGAGTGCCACTGCCTTGGCAATAAGGGGTAGTGTCCCTTTTTCTTCTCTCAGCTCCCTTGTGCACGATCAGACTAATGCTCCTAGTTGTCAGCACTCCAGTCGTGCCACCACCACCGGCCATCATTGACCCCACCCCTCTACTCTCCCTTAGGAAGCCTCGGTGAAACCAATGGTTGGGCAGGAGAAGAGAGGAAGAAAGAAAGCGAGGAAGAGAGAGAGAGAGAGTGAGAAATTGAGTTTCGATAGAACCTAGATTGGGTCTCTTATTCTCTATTGATTAATTCGGATCAAGCCTAATTTTTTAATTATCCTTTAGTTTGTGAATTAAATCGAACTTAAGGATTTTATTTTGATCAGCTTGGAACTCGGATCTCATTAGCAAGAAGATGTGATCACAACCGAACCCTTTACATTCAGATGTAATCGATTTCTTCTGATTACGAGTTTTGCAGAATTTTAGGGCAAAAATAATAAGTTATCTCTATCCCTAATGTGTTTTATTATGCATGTGATTTAATTTAAAAAAGTTACCTATGGCTATGATAATTTGTATAAATTGAGTATGTTATATAATCTATATGAAAATGATTTATAAAATATTGGATTGAATATACATAATATACTTGAACATAAATTTTATTTTATTGCATCAAAAGTGTATTATGTGTCGGTTCCACTGCTTTCTAATCCGATTATGATCACATGGATTCAAAATTTGATCTCCTTTTGAACCTCCAGTAGGGCGATCATTAGCGGATGTCGATTGACAGTGTATTGTAATCAGCAGTTAGTTTTTCTTTCAAGCCTAGCTAGATGAGGCTAATCACTAGTATATGCTAATGGGAGCATGTTTCTCTGTATGATATCAGAGCTAATTTTTTTTTCGGACTTCAGTGGGATGATCATTGGCACATGACCGATAGACAATATATTGTAGTCAAAAATCTAGTCTTTTTCAAAGCTAGCTATGGACCGATCATAGTCATAGTCAGGGGGACTAAGAGAATGTGAGTGGATGGTCGACTCTTTGTTTGAAAATTTTACTCCGATCAAATATATATTTTGATTCTATGTTAATTGATATGGCATATTTCTATACTCACTAGAATATTTTTATAAAAAATTATATAATTTAAAATTTTATTTTTTATATATAATATTTAATTGGACTATACGTTCTAATAACTTATCAAGCGTGTAAAGCTCATTGTCTCTTTTCTATTTTTTTTTCAGATAAAACTAAATAGTTAAGATACGGGATCCAGCTACGAAGAGCTTAGAATGTAAAAAAAATTAAATTAATTTTTTTAATAAATTATTTAAATATTTATATATGAAATTTTGAAATTATAATTATATCAAATCAATTATTACTGATTTATCTTTGTGTAAGTTTGGAATGATGTAAATACATAAGAATGAAAAGACACACCTTGTGTCCCGTGGGATCAAATTCCGAAGACATGCGCACATCTGTCACACCCCCGATTTGAACCGTGACAACCAGCCTTTCTAACTGATGAACTTCACTGCTATATGGTTTTTTCAGAAAAACTGGAGGAAGAGATTTATTAATCCCTATGGTTATGTTCCTCCGTTGGGCAACATCTTGGGTTTCATCTATATATAATCATATTCTTACGTAGAGAAGTAGAGTCTAAACATGACGAACCAATGGACGAACTACTACCTCTAAATTATAATATTCTGGTCTTTCCAAAGGATGATAAAATTATCCTGTGCGGCCATATTTTGTTGCAAGAACCATGTATAGGCCTAAAGAAGAAACACAATTCAATTCATAGAAAGCAAAATGGATCGAAGACGATGAAAGCCCAAGGTTCTGCTCAGTGATTAGGCGATCAAGCAAACAAAAGCACTGTCGAACGCAACTCTGGCTGGCAATTAAGCTCTGCTTATTATCGGATACAAAATATATATATAAAACTACAAGAGTATATATGAAACGCAACAAAACCATAGACTTTATCATGACCCGAAAATAAAGTGGACATTTTGAACAGTAAAGGAAACACCTCAGTATGCTTGATGCGAAAAGTCCAAGGTTCAAGTTCATCCCGATAGCTACAGCTCTAGTGGATGAAGTTTACTGCAATTTTATTTTACTTTGGAACGAGTTACTTCACAACGTTCAGAAGATTTTAGTTGCAAGAGAAGCGAGTGTAGATCAAGGTGGGACCTGAAGAACTCAGGCTAGAGATGAAGAGAAACAGATAGATGTAGAAAAAAAATGTCGATGATGTTATTTTCAGGTATAGAACATCCACAAACACGCTGCTGATTGTTTAAGGAGACAGGCGCTTTGGAGTTCTAGGTATTTTCGTTTGCAATCTTGTCTGATCTTTTTGCTGTTGTAGATGAATTAAGCATTCGCTTGTTATGAATTTAGGCTTGTGCAGTATTTCAATCCTCTCAGATGCTTTTTGAGACCTGCAGTAGAAGAAATACTAACCTTAGGCCTCTTCGAAACCAGGAAGATTAGACTAAAATAAAAAGGTGATAACTTTTGTTTTGACGATTGGGAGTCCCAATGATCTCTCTCAACCAACCACCTCCCCCCCCCCCCCCCAACCCAACCAACTCTACACGCACAAATCCCCTGGTGACAATTTTTATCCGATCAATTTAGTTTTATGTTTTGTACCCAACGCCATCTTAATGATACCTAGTATATTGGCCAAAAAAAATATATGATAATTATTAGGGTAAATTCTCATCGCCTGGTCAACTATTTCTCCTCCTTGTCTCTCTATCGACTAAATATGCGACGACTACCTTCCTTACTCATCTCTGCACGGATTTGGTTATGGATTCAGCTGACTAAGTGCTATGCTATAAATTGAGCCGATTTTGATTGGCGGGACTTGACCAAATCAGCATTTAATCGGCTTAGTTAAACACAATCAACAACTGACCAACTATGATTTGACACATAGTCGATATTTGATCGATGACTTCTTCGACGTTATGCCGACTATTTTAATCCCGTAGTTTTAGAGATCAAACGACAGTTATTCGATACGAATATTAACTACCTACAAATGTGGAGCACGATAGTCGCCCACCAACGGCTCATTACTCGGCCTTAATGGCAGTTAATAAGGTAACCATCCAGTAAATATCATAACTCCCACGTCCCAAATATTAAGGGACGAGAGTGACACAGTAATATCTTTTCTCATGCTACATACAATGGTAAATTATCGGAGACCTGGTAAGCTTTCTAATTACAAACTTTTGCTCTTGCTTTTGGTTCTCAGCTGTTTCCTTTCTCCAGCTAACTTAAGTATTGAAAGGTCCCCACCAGACAACTTTCGATAAGAGGACTTGTTTTGTAAGATTCCTACTGTCTATCATTCAAGTGCAACAGCTTAGCTAACCATCGACCATCTCACCAGCCATTGGCTGCAACAATAATATTTATTATACTTAATATATATTTCTTGTGATATATACATGCATGCATGCATGCACGTATACCCCCCACACATACACACATATATATATATATATATATATATATATATATATATAGAGAGAGAGAGAGAGAGAGAGAGAGAGAGAGATAGACTAGGATATGGTCGGTCTGATTTGGAGTCAAATTCGATCACGAGTTTTCCATCATTCGATCCCCCTAATACGTATCAATCTCTATGCAACAAAACAAAAATCAACGACCACTTTTTCATTCATTTTGAATTAAAAATATATTAAAAAAGATAAATTATATATGAAAATAGGATGAAAAAATATAAAAAAAAAGTCATTAATACAAATGGGATGAGGGTGGGATTGAATGTGTTTATTCTAAAATATTTTTGCAAAGTTCATATTTATTTTATAATATTTTTATTTATTCTATTTCAATTATCTAGGAATCTTTGTGTTTGTTCCAGATAAGTTTGTGTTTATTTTGAAAAAATATATATTTATTTCATTCAAATTTATATTTATCTTATATAATTTATATTTATCGTAGAGAAATAGATGGAATAAATATAAATTATGTAGGATAAATATAAATTTTTAATAAAATAAAAAAATATATTTAAAAATAAATATAAAAATAATAAAAAAATATAGAATAGATATAAATTTTGTAAGATAAATAGCCACATTTCATAATAAGTATAAATTAGACCCCACAACCATCCCATCTTCATTGATGATCTATATTTTAATTTTCTTTTGTCACATCCATATTAATAAATTGATATTTTTATATTTTTTCATTATATCTGTGACAACTTATTTTTTACATTTTTTTCTATCTATATTAATTATTTTTTATATTTTTTTCATTTCATTCCATGAATGATCTGACTTGCTCATATCTCATCCATATTAATGATCTAATTTTTAAAATTTAAATAGATAAAAAAATAGCCATTAATTATTTTTTTATTTTCGCTGCATCATGCTTGTTGTTAGTATAGAAGCAATAGGTGTATTCATGGACCACAAATCCGTGATCCCCTTTACTGAGTTATGCGTTGAGCCTTTCTCTAAAGCTACACATACATCACCCAATCAAAGCCGACTAACAAATCTAAACCGGGCCAATTACGAGTCCAGGCCGGCCCGGCTTGAGAAAAGCCCAAACTCTTAGGAGGTTCGGACCGGGGCCCGGCTAGCTGAGGTAGGCGGCCTAGTTCCCACTTCCCACTCCGAATCAAACCATCATCGCCGTTCATCAGGTATACCAAGGTGGGGCTCCGTGTCTAATGATGTACGTACCAATCACAGTTCGCGCGTCCCATTTGGTGATTGGACGGTCATGATGAGGGGGATCTTGCACGCGGTCCGCGCCTCCAATCGTCCAGAGAGTTCGTTATAGAAGCGGCATTTACGAATACTTCGGTGCTCGCTTCTCTGCGCCGTGCCTTGGCCATGGCGTATCGGAGGAAGCTCGGTGCGCCCAAGGCCACCACCTTCGAGGACTTCGGATCCACGCCGCCGGAGGACTCCTCTCAGGCGTCGCCAGAGCTCGTCGCCCAAGCCATCCGTGCGTCCGCCGCCCACCGCGACTCCTCTCTCTCCTCCGCCTATGGCGAATCCGCCTTCTCTTCCGCCTATCGGGAATCCAATCTCCCCAGGTCACCCCTGGTGCGTCACTTTCGATCTTTTCTCTCTATTTCGGTTCTGGAGATCCGATTTTGCTCGGATCTCTGGGAATCGGAGGCTGTTTTTACGCGTAGATGATTGGATTCTTTTATGTGGAGATAGTTGAGGAATGCGTGGTGGAGATGATTGGAACTGGTGTTTTTTCTTTGATTAGATTTGGAAGGGGGGTATTGTTTTGGGTTTGGATGTAACCTTTTTCTATAAAAGAGAAACTTTTGGCGAGTTGAGGAGCGATCGATCGAGATGCATCATGCAAGCTTATTTGATTTTGAGAAAGAATAAAAAGGAATTGATGAAAATAGCTGGAATAGGGAAACCGATGGATATTTTGGTTTCATAAATTAATTTAGACACAAAATATTCTAAAAACAGAGGTGCTTGGATTGATATTGAAAGTTTGCGAAATTCTAATATATTTGCAGTAAATTCTTTGATAAACACAGGGAAAATTCTAAGGATTAGATATTATGGAACTTTACTGTACGCGGTTGTGTCTCGAATGAGAAGTTGTTGCTGGTGTCTCTTTGCTGTCTACATGAAATATCCTATTTTGACTGTATGAGTCCAAATGCTTAGGGAAGTAGTCCATAACAGTGATATATATTACTTTGACCTTTTGGACATCTGGTTTTTAGTTACCTTTTGGATACTCAGGTTAATAGTTTGTACAGACACCTCTTTTCTGTGTTCTGTAGACTAATACTTATGGGACAAGTTTACCATTGTTTACAAAAATTAGTCCTTTCTTTATGTTTCACCAGAAACTTTATTATGTTATGCAAGTGCATGTGTTAGCTTCCTGTAAATTGTGGTACCAATAAGGTATTAAGTGTAAATCCAGTCTGTTGTTTTGTCATGTCTGGGGAAATTTATGTGCAGGATTCAAATACCTATGCGTTCACATCGATGAAGAGCTTGAATGAACCTAAACATGGTTTCTGGGGGATTCTGGCTAGAAAAGCTAAAGCAATTCTTGAAGACGACAATGCAACCCAGCAATTTGATGAGCATGGCAGGAACCAGGTCCAGATGGTTGACTTATCAACAAGTACACAGGTTATCCTTGGAAAAGAAAATTGAAATTTCTTTTTTAATATTAAAATCATCAGACTGATATTGATAAGAATGAAATAGTGGTCTGAGGCTGGATCATCTCTTTTTTCTGGGTAATAAAGGTATTTAATTTGTAGGAAATCTGAGCTTGAAGACTTTTTTTTAAAAAAAAAATGAAAGAGCTTGAAGAAATTGGTCTTTGCTTAAATTTACCCTTTTTCCTCTTGGGGGGGAAAAAACTTGTTGGAACAGTTTGGTTATTAACTCATTTTAGTTATCATTATTAGGCCTTAACTTTGCATAATTGTCTCTTCTTTTAACGTTTTTTATCATTTTGTGCTTGTATCACAACTTGACCTTTTGTGGTATGGTGGTAGGATTTAAGTTTTTGCTTTCCTGACTTCAATCTGATGACAGCAGTTCCATCTATCCTATTCTGAAGGCTACCGGGAGACAGAAAAGCCTGCACTTCATAAAGGATCAGATTCAATTGCTTCTTCCCTTAACCACATTGGTGGTTCAATTAGAAATGCCCTAGAAGTAAGTTCTCTCAGAGTTCTTTACCCTTGGTTTATTCCTCAATTCCAATAGTTATTCAAGTCAACAATGGAAAGCTTCCTTTTTTTATTAACCTGTTGATATTCATTTCATGCGATTACTTCTAATAGTTATACCGACATATTCCTTGTTTGGTTTCAAAAAACTGTTTATGTTCTGTATTGTGCACGTAGAACTTGGTATTACTTTGATAAATTTCTGGTTTATATTCTCAGTTTAAGTAACTCTGTGTTCCTTACTTTTGTCAGGAAGGCCTGACAATTGTGGAGAATAGAACAGCTGATATCATTCAAGAAACACGAAAGCTGCAAATTAGGAGAAAAGCAAGTGGTTCCAGTGCACAAGATCAGTCCACAGATACATTGGCTCCAAATACTTTCTCTCAGATTCAAACTGACCAAGAAACACAACTGAAGGCTTCACGCGACGTAAAGTGGCAACTGTGTATCACTGGATTATGTAGGAAAAAGTTTTGCATTTGTCCGTCTGGGTTATTTCATCAAATAATGTGTCATACCAACCTTATTTTCCAAACATTATATGATTTGCTTAAGATTTCAAATTTGCAACTTCATGCATGCGTTACATGGAAATAATCTTGAAAGTGGTAAGGCCTTTTGAAAATTGGAGAGTTTCAGGTAAAGACCGACATGAATAAAGTCATTTCTTAAAATCTGAGTAGGGAACCATGCTTCGTGAGCTCAGCTCATGTTGATGGTAGCAATAACTATAGATCGTATCCCTAAGAATCAGTGAGAATCCTCATCTCTTATGTTGTCCTTTCAGAATGCAATTTGTACTCTTTAGTCAAGCAGATCTTAGCAGGGCATGTCTGTTCTAGGTTTGTCTAGCCCATCATGGTACATGCATTTTGCTGCCATGCAATGGTTTCTTGCTGTTTTCTCCTGATAACTTTTTCTAGTTAATATTAAAATTCTATATAGCAGATTTGGCTTTGGATGTTTTTTTATTATTCGACAATAAGAAGTTATTGGACCTTCCGTTTCCTCAAAAAAAAGAAAAAAAGCAAAATAAGAAATAGTCTTTTGTTTATTATTGCAGGTTGCAAATGCAATGGCTGCCAAGGCCAAACTTCTATTACGAGAACTAAAAACAGTCAGGGCAGACCTGGCTTTTGTGAGGCAACGGTGCTCCCAGCTTGAAGAGGAGAACAAAATCTTGCGAGAGAGCCGTGAAAAGGGAAGCGACGATGAAGATGACGACCTGGTATGCATGTTCCCTTGTAGCTTTTGCATGTCAAATTAGAGCTCAAAGTTCAGGAAATTCTGCATTATTTTCCCATATACATGTAATATTATTTTCCTGTATACATGTAATACCTAAGTTTCAGTATATTGCTTCAGCATCAAATTGTGATATCATTCACTTGATCACTTACGTGGAGGATGGTTACATCAAAAAATGGATATCCCATCTCGTGTTTTACGGAGGGCTGGGCTGCAATGCTTTTATGTAGTGGAGCTGTAATGTCATGTTCGTGTCCTGAGATCTTATAATCATATTTTTATTCTCATGTGTGGATACAGATAAGACTCCAGTTGGAGACATTATTGGCTGAGAAGGCAAGGCTGGCACATGAGAACTCATTATACGCACGAGAGAATCGGTTCCTGAGGGAGATTGTGGAATACCATCAACTAACCTTGCAGGATGTCGTCTACTTGGATGAGGGCATTGAAGAGTTCACAGAGGTCTACCAGATCCCATCCCATTCCTCGCTATCTCCTTCTGCACCTGAATTCCCCTCTCCTGCCTTCTCTAGCACTCCCTCTCCATCTCCAGAGACGGTATCCATATCGAGAACCCCCGCCGATCCTACATCTCCTCCGAAGATAATTGCGAAAGATGTGCCTGCAGACATAGAGACAAGTCCATCAATGTTGCCCGAGGCCGAAGGTCCCAAGCAGCAGGAGATTATTCCATCACCATCTTCAAGTACAGTTGAAGGTCCTCGGTGGCAAGAGAGGAGTCCATCCCCATCTCCAGCAACTCAAGGCCCCTGGCTGCTGCAGTCTCCAACCCTGCCTGCCTGAGATCTTCTAGCCTTCTCTTCTTGGGTGTGCTTTTGGTTTGTTTGTGCATGTAGAATTTCATTTATTCTTGATTTTATTGTTTGTAATCATAAACTATGTCATTTGTTTGTGTAATCACTATTTGCATACTTATGATAATAGTGTAGATTTTTATGGGTCTTACGTGCCATCTTCCATGGGGTTGGGTAGCTACCTCAGTGGTTTGGGACCATTCATCAGCTTTTAGATTCTAATTCTTGTCTGCTTGGGTTGAACTCCTTGCCCCTATATCTGGTGGAAGCATTGAACACAGTCAGCAAAAAGACGGGGCAAAGTTGCAGGGTGTGCAAGTCAGTGAAACTTGTACACGCTCCTTTTCCTTTTCTTCTATTTTCTTTTTTTTTTTAATTCTTTTCTTTTCTTTATAAAAGACCAGTACGAGATAAAGCACAGCGAAATAGAGTGAGGGCAGGATTTAAACTTAAGTCACTAGTAATCAATATTTAGTAATTTTACCGAATCAATCAGCTGGCACCTTCATGATCAATCTCCAAAATTTTCAACAAAAATACAATTTGGATTGAAGCAGGTATGGTTGGCCATGTCGGGTACATTTAAGCTAGCTCTAATGCAAGCTTGGTCTGAGTTTAAATTAGGCTGGGTAAAGAAAATGGAAATTAGGCTTGACTTAAGTTAGCAAGGCGAGTCCCATATCTGGATTGTGTTTGGTTACCCGAACTTAATTAGAAATCTAACAAAACTTGAAATTGTATTACCATGCTTAATAGAAAATCCAATTCTTGAAATTTATATTGTCACGCTCAACCTCCCAATCCAAGTTAGCTACTTATTCTCAGCGCACTGAACGTGAAATCTACTAGTCTGGAGAGGGTTGGCTTGGGAACGATCCTATCCAAATTTCAACTTAGTTAAGATAAAGTATACTTTGATCTAAATAATAATTATATAGATGAGGTATCACATAGTTATGCTTATATTTTCATACAAGTACATAAGTGTGGACAGACCAACACTTACAGAAAAGCTGAAGCAAAAATCTCCTGCTTACATTCTTTAGCAATTTGTAGCCATAGTTGCAAGTAATTAAATTAATCTTCTGTTCTATAATTATTAAAATATTTATGTTTCTTTTACTATTAATTATTAGTTTAAAGCATCTTAAGACCCAATATTTTTTTAAAAAAACAGAAATATGTATGAATAGTCATGCTATCAAATTAAGCGATTTTTTTTTTTTAATCCTACCAAAAAAACTAAGAGATTTTTATTTCTCTTTATTTCTTTCTTCAAGGAATTCACGGCATCCAAAGTAGAGCTATTTTGTCACAGTTCTACTTCACTCACGTGCACCACAGCTGCCATGTATTTGGTCGGTGTCACAGCTTGTGGATGCGGAGATGCCCATGTAACTTTTCGTAACGACTATTCGAATGCGTGGCAGTAGATCGCAATAACATCAGCCTATAGAAACATGACGCGTGTCCAAGCAGCCAAAAAACGACGACCCACTCCTGGATCATCATCAGAAAGCCGCGCACCTAAAATTAAAAAGCGTTTGTCCACAGTGCAATCCAGCAGCCCAGCCCATCCCTGGGCCCACCCGATCCCCACCCAAGCGTGTGGCCCGCCGCCCGCCACATGTCGACAGCAAGCCGACAAAGATCCCTTCGAGGCGCTGCCGCCTTTAACTCGGTTCCAACCACCACATCCATAGAAATTGTTATACGACCATCATCGCTACCGCCCGATTTTTCATCGACACAAATCGTGAAGTCCCGCATATGAATTTTCTGCGGTGGAATTAGGGAATAATGGCGCTGCGATGTAGCAATGATACAGACCCTTCCACCGTCCCGGTTCTTCACGTACACGAGTTTGCGGCACAGCGATCGAAAGGTTTCCTACCCCCATCGATGGGATGTGATACGACCCCTCGTGATGTGTACGGTACAATACAAACATTATGGACACCGCAAGGCCCGTCTGCACCACATCCTCCGGTGTTCCCCGTACCTAAACAAAATTAAATTAAAAATAGAAATTTAATAGCTGGTGAGCCCCTCTTAAAACTGGCGGTCAATACGATCCAAGGACCATAAAATTAACCCAAGCAGGAACCCAACTATCGGATATGTTGTTAGATATCGGCCCATTTCTGGTGTCCAAGTTGAGGTGGTCCATGGGGTTCGAAGAGGTAAAATAGTATTCCGCATTCGGACGCTGACGGAGCCCGTAATCCCGTGGGCTCCACTTTCCACTTACGGCAAAACCATACAGCTACCCTCTGTGTGTATAAATGTTCCACAGCCATTGATGAGCTGGATTCGCAGGCCCAGCTAACAACCACATGATTCTCATCTAATGGCTGTGATCGAGACTCGCTAGAAACCCGGGACCATGGACATCAACTTAGTCTTGTCCTTCGGGTCAAAGTCCAGCCGATGTGGAACACTGCATCAGGATCTTTACATAAAGGCCCCTGTCTGGCAAAAAAGTTTCTCGAACGAGTCCATAAAAACTGACAAAGGTGCTCGGATCGAATCTAGACGTTGCGAAAAGGACTAGAAAGAAAAATTCCCTCGCGAGCAAAGCCAGATCGCCGTTAAAGCGGGACGCCGACGCCGTAGTCTCTGCCCGACAAAAAAGGGTGGGCGTTTTGGGAAGTTTAGGGGCATTTTGGGAATTTCGAAAATGCCAGTGGGATTTATCAGTGTTTTTATGCTGTAACAGCGCCTTGTGATCTTTTCCCTCTCTCTCCCCTCTTCGTACTTCCGATTTTTTTTTCCTTGTTTTTCTGGGACGATTAGGGTTTTGGGAGGCCCTAATCTCGCTCTCGACAGCTATCTTGATCTCGCGAGAGCGTGGGAGTCGATCCGGAGGCGTTTGGAGGCGATTGCGACGCGCTTTCTGGCGTGAGATCTGCAGTTTTTTTTGCTCTGAAATCGTCTTTCAGGCAAATATTGCCGAGGCTTCCAAGTGATAGAGTTTTTTTGGGAAAAATTTTGATTTTGAAGTCGCGCTGCTGGAGTTGAATATAAGCTGATAGAGGTTTCGATTGGCTGACATTGGTGGAGCGCGAGCCGTCATGGGGACTGGGTTTCTGGACGCTAGTGGGTTTTGAGCTAGAGAAGAGGGCTTCGAAAAGAGAGATTTTGCTGAACGAATTGGGGTTCCTGGTAGAGTTCTGGGACATTTCTTGGAGATTTAGTTGGAAAAGGCTCCGAAGACAGGCATTGCTGCAGATTGTATCGATCTGGACGGTGCTAGGGTTTCGATTGAGCGGGATTCAGGTACTTCGGAGAAAGTTTAGGTTTTGAGCTTTATCTCTGTTGTTTCTTTGATGATTTCATATGAATGTACTAGAAGATGAGTCCATTGCTTTGGAGGTTCGAAAGTTTGTTAAAGTAGAAGCTGATTTCCTCTTGCTTTCGGTTTTCTGGTGTAATTCTCGAGCATCTCTTCCACCGTTAGATACTCTAATATGGCTTTGTTCGTTGCTATTTTGAAGTTTTAGAAATGAGGAGAGCTAGGAGCGTATGAAGTCTTTGAATCGGTTGTTTGGGGGATTGTGAGGTCGTCCTCTTGTTTTGCCCAATCCCTTTGAAAGAAACTTGATAGAAGGAGGGATTTGGGGCATTATATGTAATCTATATAAAAGCTTCAGAGATCGGCTAAGGTTACTAATTGGAACAGTCTTCAAAAACTTTCAGCATCCATGGAGTCCATTCACCATTTCATGATCATCCTTGTGTCCATTGGGGTTCTATCGGCATATCAATATAAGGCCCAATCAACTGGAGGTTCCATGACATCTTCAAGATCACTAGATGCACTCCTTCAGGACTATGCTTTCCGAGCTTTTGTCCATCCCCGCACCGGAAAACCATATGATGGTCAAGTCCCATCCAATATCACTGGTATCAAGATTTCAGCATTGAGGCTCAGGAGTGGGAGCTTATATAACAGAGGAGTTCCAAGCTTCAAGGAATTTCACATCCCCAAAGGAGTCATCATTCAGCCATATGTGGAAAGGCTTGTGCTGGTTTACCAAAATTTGGATAACTGGTCCTCTACCTACTACAACCTTCCTGGTTTCACCTACTTAACTCCTGTGCTAGGTCTCCTTGCTTATGATGCAGCAAATCTGTCTGCAAACAACTTGCCGGAATTAGGTGTTGTTGTTTCAAAATCACCCATTTCGATTAATTTCACAAATGTGAGCATGGTACCAAGTGGTCTGAGTGCCAGATGTGTATATTTCAATTTGGATGGATTTCCAGAGTTTGGAGATTTAGTATCGAGTAGTGCTTGTTTAACATACCGACAAGGTCACTTCTCCATTGTGGTCAACACCAGTGGGATTGCTCCTTCTCCTGCACCAAGTGAAGTCCCAAGTCCTGGTCCAAGCCCTGGTCACGCTAAGAGTAATACGTCTAAGGTGTCGAAGATTGTTGGTGCTGTGGTTGGTGGGTTCATTGCTTTGGTTCTATTGGCATTGCTTGTGGCATGGATGTCTCGGTACAGGCAGAAAAGCAAGGTAGCAGAGATGGAAAAGCGTGCTGATGTGGGAGAAGCATTACAAATGGCAAGGGTTGGAAACACTCAGGCACCTGTGGCCTCAGGGACACGGACACAGCCAGTTCTTGAGAATGAATATGTTGCTTGATTTGTTGCATAGAATGAGTACCAAACTGGTGCCCTTTCATGGCTGGTATGTGAGGAACAAGCTGAAGATTTTCTTTCAAGCGTTTGATATGTACAGAGCTTATGGACAAGCAACACCATGTTCTTTTGCCCAACTGTCAATTGAGAGGTGGATTTTCCATGATATTGGTTGGGTTCTGGGATCGACATTTATTTAAGATTCGTTGACACATTCTTTTTGGGTGGGGGGGGGGGTTGTTGTGTAGATGTTTGTGTTTGGATGGTTCCAGTCCTAGCTGCTCGATGGTACCATAATCATACAGGGTGAAAATTCAATAGTTGCGGAAACACGTCGTGCAGGAGATGGCATTCTGTGCTATGCTTTGGTCTGGAACTGTTTCAATTATTTATTAGGTAAATGTGTTCAGATGGAACTTTGCAATAAAGATGAGGTATTATTCTTTTTCTTGCTACCCGGCACATTTCTGATATGCTCATGTGTCAACTTCTAGTTTAAAGATTATTACAGTCAATTCCTGTAAATATGTGCTATCAACTTTCTCTTTTCAACCAGTAGCTGTGGTAGATATAGACCAAAATAAAGTAAGAAAAAGGGGAAGAAACTGTGGTTGCAATTGTCTGGAAACAGATGTGAAGTTTTAGAAAATTTCAAAATCACAATGCATTTATTATGTGCTTTTCTTTGACAATGTATTTTCTAAATTAGAGCATCAACATCTAGGGCAGTTTTTTTTATGGGGGAGAAACATGAACCAGTCCTCAAAGTTCCAACAAAAACGCAATGTAATATTTTTGGAACTACATTAATAAACAGACTGTTAACAAATGTTAGATGAAAGAATGGGTGCTTGTTTGAAATGTTACCAAATTGCTTTGATACTTCCATCTTATTAACAAAACCCATACGGACTTAAATTAAATAGTGAGGATGAGTTAGTGGCCATATCTATGTAGAAATTTAATAAAGAAGTACAAGCACATATACATTACTCTTTATTGTAGATAATGCCAAAAGCATAATATTACAAAGAAAAGAGCACATCGGATGATTTGTCGTTGATGGCATGTTTGACAAGTTGGCCAGCGTATATTTGTGGTCCAACACCAATGTAGAGCATGGGAACTTAAAAGTCACATTCAAAGAAGGGGGGAATATTTAGGTCTTTGTGTGGTGTATTTGGTTATTTTCTCTGTATTCTGCTTCGCAATTTTCAAATCAGATAATAGTAGCACCACTTGTAGACTCACTGCCTCATGCGCACTATAGTGGATGATATGTGTATTATAATCATTTTTTGTTTACAAAGACCAATCCTATGCAGTATTAGTGAGTGTTTTGCCTTTTATGCTCTAACTTTAGCATGATTTTGCTTTTTCATGTTTCTGGGCAATTTCAGAGTCCTGCTGATTAATCTATTTCAGTTATGACTCGCGATTTCTGGAGAGATTCTTAATAAGATGCATCCAGCTTTAGAAAATGAAATATCATCCATCCACAGATGGTTGAATTTAGAAGGTAAGGCCACCATCTTCATTTATTTTCACCTAATTAGCCTGGTAGAATATCTACATCAATCAATGATTATACCAATATTGCTAAAAGCCAATGAAGTAGTGGCCCCTTAGTGACAGCTTTTCAACCTTTCTTAGTCCTGACAAAGGTGTCTTGTTCGGATCCTATGGAGTCTCCCAAGGGTGGCATAGGTTAGTGACAGGGTGGGTCCACATATGAGCTTGTTGGTTTTGGCTTGAGAGGGAATATATTAGCAGGGTTTTTTATTTATGCTCTTGTGAGTTGACATGATTTGTATAAAGTGGTGTGGTCTGTTGCAGTCCAAGACTGCGTAAGTGGAGTTTAGTGTAGCCTACGTGGAGTATATTTGGGGTTGCTGGTAGTGCTAGAGTTTTTGAAATTTTTGAAAGTAAAATTTTTGAGGAGTAAAATTTTTGAAAATAAAATTTTTATAAAAAATTATTTATTGTTTAGTAATCATATTGATAAAGTATTTAAAAAAAAATAAAATAATTTTTTGATTTTAGCTGATAAATATTTTTTTTAAAAAAATTTAAAATATAATTTTTTTAAATAAATTTTTTTAATTTTTTAATAAAATGAAAATAATTTTTTGATATTTTTATCAAATATTATTGTATCACTTTAAAATATTTTTTAAAAATTTAAAAATATTTTTTGATATTCTAAAAATTTAATCAAACAGAATCAAAGAGTTATTAAGTGTAGTCTCGTGAACTGCCTCTTTACAAGCCCTATGGTAATCTTGATGCTTCTCTCACGGATAAAACAGAGGGACTATCAGATTCTCAGCATCCCTTCAATCAACCAGTCAGAACCGTCTCAGGTACCAGAGTTCTACAACCATTAGAAAAGAAATGAAAAATATTATTTCAGTCCTTGGCTTATGTGTACTCCTAGCTAGCTTTTTGGCTTGTAAATATATTAAAAATAATGGTAAGAGTAGTCTTTTTAAATGTTAACATTAGTCAAGGGACTAAGCCATCTCGTCCATTATGCGTGCCTTTTTTTTTTTCTTTCCTAATGTCGGTGGAGGTGGGTAAAGAATTCCTGGCGCGTGGTTTGATTCCTTTTTTTTTTTTTTTGGTTACGAACTACCATTAGTATTTTAGTATTGCTCCCTATGTTTCATTATCTTTTAATTCTTGGACTGTACGTCATTGACTTGTCTTGTTCTATACACGTGTAATTTTCTACATATTCATGCTTGATATATAATTACGAATGCCTTGTCTTACTAGTTATAAAAAATGGGTTTTATCATAAAAAAATAAAATAAAAAAAGAGTTAGGGACTAAGAAATAAATATCAACCTCCGACAGATCTAAAAGTAATTTTCCGGTCAACAGGCCCTGGGCATTATGCTGGAAAGTAAAATTTTCTTAATAAAGAAATATTGGGAAGTTTAACGGTAACATCAGAGCAAACCGTCTCATAAACGAGATGACATTAACAATTGAACCTTTTGAAAGCTGATCTCTCTTTATTTTTTTCTTTTTGTCCTTCTTGGTAGAACGAAATCCGATCTCATAAACTGTTTGGATCCCTTCATATCACGGTCACAATCCCAACAACCTTCGTAAATTAATTACTCCTAACAGAACCATCACTGCTAAGTTGGTCAACAGGACTAGGCCGGTCTTCCCTCCAAAAAAAAAGAAAGCAGTTTCTCGTGTGCCCAGTGGCAATCTTGTGGTCTAAATGAAGCATTCGAACGGGTGTTTGGTTGGAAAAATTAAAATCTGAACTAAGAATCAGAATGGATGATTTCTAATTTAACTATTCAGTTGGAAAAAAATTTATTTCGATTTTCATTCCAAAGAGGAATGAGAATGGTGCAATTCCTTTCCAGTCCAATCCAAATTTTTTTCGTTGGATTGAGATTCCATTCCACCAGAACAGGAATTAAAAAAAGATATCGATTTAGAGCTCTTCCTCCTCCATTGCATTAAACGTCTTCCTTATCACCTCCATCGAGATCTCCCTTTCTCTGACGTGAATTCTGCCAAAAAACTACTGATTAGAGTGATAAATCGAGTAAAAATCTCTTCTACGAGGGGCAAGTGGTAGATGAGTAGTATGGAGGCGGGGGAAAAGATGGTTGTGGACGAAGCGGGAGGCCTCGGGCCGTTGTGCCCATCGAAGATGCCAAAGAAGGTGGCGGAGGGGGAGGTGAGGATCCTCCAGGGAAGAGTTGGTTTGGACGACTGCGATGGAGAAGTCGTCGAAGGCGTGAGGCTTTAGATCCAAGTGCCAGAGGAGCCCATCTCCATCGTCGGTGACGTCGGGCCATCGAAAGCACCGCTCCAGCGGTCGGCAGCACGCTTGCAGCATCGCATCCTCGCCGGCTTTCTGGCGAGGACGCCTTCACCCTCTCTGCCCTTCTCAAGTCCCTCTCCTCCCTCCCCACCTCCTCGCTCCCCCGCCTCATCGAAAGGGAGGTCCATGCCTTCGCCCTCCACATTGGCCTCAGCGCCGACCTCTTCGTCTCCAATGGATTGATAATGCTTATGCTCGGATGGATGATTTGACCTCCGTGAGGAAGTTGTTCAATGCGATGCTCCAAAGAGATATCATCTCCTGGAACTTCATGGTATCTGGGTACTCTCAGGGCGGCAACTATGAAGCGTGCTTGGGACTATACGAGGAGATGGAATGGAGGCAGGACAGCGTGGTCCCTAATAGGGTCACGGTTGCACGCTTGTGCTGAGCTCAAGAACCTTACTTTTGGAATCAGAGTTCGCCGGATGGCAGTAAAAGATGGAATTGAAATGCATACTGTATTGTGGAATTTGATCATCGGGTTGTATGTCAAGTGTGGGAGCTTAGATTATGCTAGAATTTTTTAATGATAATTTTTTTTAAAAAAATAAAAATATTATTATTATGTTTAATTTTTATTTAATATTAATTTTTAAAATAATTAATTTTTAAAAATTTTAATTAAGAATAAAAGTAAAAATTTGAGTTGACTACGATTTTTATTTTTGCATGAACCAAACAACAACAATGGAAATCATCTATTTCGATTCTTATTCCGATCACAAATCAAACACTTCGAATGATTTGATCATTTTCATTTCGATTCTAATTTTAATTCATTCTGATTTCGATTCCAATTGCGAATCAAACATCCTCTGAGTTTATGTTTCGACCGCCAATAGTTAGGAAGTTGGTTTCCCCCAATACGAAGTTGGAATAAATCTAAAGCAATTCTGCCCCGCACCACGTGATGACCCCCAGGTCCCTTTGTTTCTAAAGTCACCATCCAATCTTTCGCATTCTTGAAGTTGGATATCTAAGATTACAATAAAATAATAATCTTGGATTGAAATTTTAAAAAAATATATTTAACTTTATTTAGGCCATTGATATATTATTTTTATTCTTCTCAAGACAACTCTTTTTTTACGCTATCATTAACGTGACACAACTAGGTTGGGGGAGCCAAAATTTCTTAATCCATCGTCCTGATCCCAACTGCCCACATAAAATGCTTGTCAAAAGCAATAGATGTCCTAAACATGTTTACATGGCTAATCAAATGCAAAAATAATACTTATTTAACAGCTGGCAAAACTAAACAAATGTTTATTGACCCAGAGGAATGAAGATTTCGTGGGTTTGAAGGAGGTTCGAAAAAAAAAAAAAAAAGTTTTCCCATTTTAGGACCTGACATCTCGTTTTTAAAAGGCTCAAAATAACCCTCCATATACCATTTTGCTATGAAGTTGGCCCCCCTTTGTCCATCTCCCCGTTAATGCTGAACGGTGTTGTATTAAATGACCAAAATACCTCTAAGGACTTATTTGGTTCACCGGAAGCGTAGGGGGAAAAAAAAGTAATTTTTGAAAAATAAAGAAGAAATTTTTTATTTGGTTAGAATTTTTAGAGAAAAGAGAATAAAAAAATATCTTAACATAGGAAGACACTTCTCACGTTTCATAGAAAGTAAAAATTCATGGAAGGTGAAAGTTTTGGAACTCCTCATAGGATAAAAATTAATGATTTTTTTTATTCAAAAATATTTTTTTAAGATTCACGGCTAAAAATTTTATAAAATATTAATGGATGGTGAAAATTAAATACTTAATATTATAATATTTATTATATTTTAATATTATTTTAATATTTATATTAATATAATATTTTTATTAATATTAATATAGTACTAATATTTATATTAATAAATTTATTATTTTAAAATATTAATATTATATTAATATAATATTAATATATATTAGTATTATATTAATATAATAAATTATTATGATGTAATGTTATATTATAATATATTTATAATATATTTATATTAATATAATTATAATATTATTATTTATATAAAATTTAAGAATAAAAAGATATGATCTTTTATCTATTAAGGGCATAATAGGTATTCTATACAATTCTAGAAAAATAGGAGCTCAACTAAACTAGTTAGAGGTGTATTTCTTTCTTATGTTAAGACTATGGGATTGTGTAGACTTTGAGCTACATTGTATGGATAGCTTTTATGATTGATATTTATTTATGTATAGTATTATTTATTTCTTATATCTTTGTATTGCTTTTGGAATGGAGGACACATCCTTGTTTGAGTGTCACTGGGTTAAAATTGGCCCTCTTATATGGGCAATTTATCTTGATGCTGAGATAGCGAGCAAACTGAGATATTTATATCTTTGGTGCTTAGCAAGCGAGCAAGATGTTGCTATACTAAATAACTATATGTCACCTTAGTTGGAACTAAGATGAAACTTTTTTTAAGCTCGATCATAGAGTATATTTATAACTCTATGAAGTCTGTATAAAGCTGGATGTGAGTTTTTTAAGCAAGAACAGTGGAAGCGATCGATTTGTTTAACTTAGGAGATAGTGACTAGACTAAAATCCATATAGTGTCCTTTATTTTCTTATGAGTGACACGACTATATTTATGGGATGACACCATAGCATACGCATCATACCGTATGTGCTAGAAGCTGATCGATAGACGGAGTGATGAATGAATCCCTGCTTTGTCACTATGTGAGTCCCAAGGATCGTTTATACTTGGTCTAATGTATATCATTATTGATCTAAGATTATTTCATGAAGAGGAAGCTCAATGATAGCTACTTTAGCATGTTACTTAGGGTTATGGAATGATGTGGCCCATTAGTGCATGTCTAGGAAAGTGATTGAGTTAAATTATATGGACATGTGGGCTTAGGAAAAACCATCTAGTATTGCACATGGTATTGTGACTCATAGTCTGGATGACTAATTAGTCAATTTTATATCGATAAAGTTATGAGTATAGTACCCATGATGTTTGAGCATCGCTTGTTATGAGAGATTCAGGGTGCTTAATCTTGTAGATATAGATGATCTGGGGTATATGAGATGCTTCTGAGTTTGATGTGCATTGTTAGTAGGGGCAGCTCAACACATATGGAGACCTAAAGCTAAATACTAAAATAATTTTTTTTTTCTATTGAAATATATGTAAATTTTTTATTAAAATTTTATTTTTCTAGCTTTTTGAGATGTAAAATTTCTAATTAAATTTTTATAATCAAGTTTTTTAATATTTCTTTTTCAATTGATAATATAGTCAACTATTTAATCTTTCTTGAGACATTGTTGATCTTAAATAAGATTTTATTAATTTTAGTTTTGCAAAACTTCTTTCTACTGAAGCAACACTTACTGAAATTATTAACATTATTCTAAAAATAATATATATATTTAAAAAAGAGTTGAGTCTTCTTATGTGATTGAGTATATCCATTGGACTGTTATATTCCATTTGTATAATTTTTTTTAAAATTTTTAGCTCTGAAAATAAATCTAAACCATCAATATCAGAGTAATTATTATATTTTAAGGAACATTTAAGATTAAGACAATATTCTTTCAAACTATCATTGTCTAATGACTTCAATTTTTTATCACTAAATAGAAAACTAAAAATATTTTCATAAATCTTAAGCCATTCAAATCTATTTTGGAGTAAAAAAATTGCTTGATCTACTATATATAAGAAATAATCAATTCTAAATAATTTTTTAAGAGATTTTATTTTTTTATTATCAATATTCTCATCAAATTATTTCTTTCTATGAATGATATGTTTATCATAAAATTTAGGTTCTATTTTTATTTTAGATATAATTTCTTTAGAAGAAATCATAGCGGATGCAAATCCATCTTCTCTACATTTTTCAAAAAAAGAAAGAAGACATTTTAGTTATTCTATAGCAACATTAATACACATATCTTTGAAGCGAAAATTTAGTGCAGGGGCAAAATGATAATTTTAAAATTTTTTCAAAATTACTATTTTACAGCAGAATTATTAATTAATCTCATTAATTAATACTAATTAACCCTACACTAGGATCTAAATATGATACAACAGCATGCATTTAAATTTGAAATTCAAATTTGAATCAGTAAACGTTTTACAGTACTGTGTTCAGAACACATCACCTTTTGCGGGTAGTCGATCACCGCAATCTGATCACCGTCGGAGGGCTCTGATCGTCACGTCGCAGCCACCCAACTGTCTGGCCTCTGCGGATCGTCCACACGAAGCTCCCGTCTGATCAGCTCCTCACGAATGCTAGTTCGTGATTTCACCCTTTTGATGGCAGATGTTGATCGAACTCCTTCGATCGATGTGTGCCGACTTCTCGGATGCTCTGGATCATCTGCACAGTTACTTGAGAGGCTGATGGATCTCTCTCTAAATTTGGTGGACTCACGACACTCGTGGCACACCAATCTCACTTCCCGAACCCTAGGTAGAAACCCTAGGGTACACACCAAAAACCCTGCGCCCAATTTTCTCTCTTTTCTTTCTTTTTCTCTCGGAAGGTTTTGGACCTTCACCTTACGCAGAAGCCTTCCTCACGCCCCAAAGTTTCTCTCCTAATTTTTCTACGCACGTCCCACCTTTCTCCTCTTTTTAAAACAACGTCGAACGTGTCTTATCCGCGTGAGAGGATAAAGACAAGAGGTTACACATTTGAATTCAAATCAAATTTGAATTCAAACGAAAACAACTTATCCCTATCCTTTTGGGCGTGAGAAGAGAAGGGGCGTGGCTCTTTGTGCGTGGAAAAAGTTTCACGAGAAACCTTTTCTCGTGTAAGTAATGTGGCGCACAAAATGGATAAGGATGAAAGGGCAAGTGATAAGTTATCCATTCAAATTCAAACATGCTTTGAATTTGAATGGCTAACTAATTATTTATCCATCCATATGGTGCACAAATGAGGATGTGGGGAAGGGTTTTGCGTGAGAAAAATTTCACGAGAAGTTTCTTCTCGTGAATTCAAATGGGTGCAAGGAAGTTGGGTGACGCAGGGAATTTAAAACAAGGTGGTTTGATTCAAATTGAGCCAACCTAGTTTAAAATAGGTTGAGCACAATTAGACCAAATTAAACCCAACATAATTAGGCTTAATTAGGCTTAATAAAATCCTAATCAAATCAGGAATTAACTAAACCTAACCCCTGATCAAATCAGGGACTAAACCACCTTAGCGATTAGGTCAACATTTAACCTAATCGGGTCAATCCAAACTGAATCCAATTCAATTGGACTTGATCCAAAAATAATTACTCAATCAAATTGAGTTAATTAGTGATTAAATCACTAATTAAACCTCTCATAAATATTGAGTCCAAATCCGATGGGCAATCAGGCATCAGAGACCATCGATATGAAACCCTGATCAAAGAGTTCAAATTTCAAATTCAAAATTCGAAATTCAAAATTTTGACCCCGGTACCCAAAATGTGTGGAACTCATGATTAGAGAATCCTAATTCTCAATCATAGAGTCCAGATAGATAAGACTCATAATCAGCCATCAGATCAGAAAGGAACCTCTAATGTGTGTGACCCCGCAGGTTCGAACCTAAGCCGGTAGCACAGGAACCAATTTCTGTACTAATCGAAGTGACCATCTAGCAATGGTACCCGACGACCGGATAGGTCGAATAATCGCAATCGCAACATTCAGAACCTACGTGAATATGGTTACCGTATAATTCATCCCTTTTGACCCCTGTGTTTAGGATGACTCAGGGTTAAACTGTCAACCCTGATGATATCATCCGAATCGTGCTCAACTCAATTAGTCCTGTGACTCCTCACTAGGACTACCCTGGCCAAGGTTTTGCTAAATTGAAACACGACTGTACACAGCTCCTAAACTGGAGTGGTCAATCCCATCTTGACACACGCACCGACAAGTCAAGTACTTGACTACACCCAGCAACCTTCCGTCACTGAATTAGAAATTCAGGTAGTCCAGTGCCTAAGTGCAGTGAGTTGCTTGCAAGTCACCGTGGCGGTCTCAGGTCGGAGGGACATTTATACCCATATCCCATCGGAGCAAATCTTGACAGCAGAAATAGCTCCGGAGTTGGTCACGTTCAGTGCAGATGTACCATTACATCTCACCTGTATGCCATACCAGTGTCTCCACACTCTTTGGTTATGAGGACAACCAACCCATATGGCACACAACGACCTATGCTCGATAAATATTGTCGTCCTTGGTAACAACGTATCATTTGGTCGCGAACATGTTTAAGGACTAAGCGACAAATCCTCCTTTGTCGAGTCTAAATAGTCCTAAGGACTTCACCACAACACAGGAGTTCATTAGAAGATGAAACATTTGTGATGAAAAAATACCAAAATAACTTTTATTTATTTATAATTCATGTACTAATACAAAAGGAGCACAACCGTCAACAGGCTGACGATTGGCTTTGGGACACTATTCCCAACAATCTCCCACTTGGCCTAAAGCCTATCGGTGCAGTATCTAATACCCATCTTCGACTTGTAGTCGTTGAACTCCTTCACCGCAATGGCTTTAGTGAATGGGTCGGCCAGGTTCTCCTTCCCGTCGATCTTCTGAAGGTCGACGTCACCTCGATCCACGATCTCCCGGATGAGATGGTAGCGGCGCAGAATATGCTTCGTCCGCTGGTGTGCCTTTGGTTCCTTCGCCTGAGCAATGGCTCCAGAGCTGTCGCAGTAGAGCAGAACTGGACCAACAAGGGAGGGTGCTACTCCGAGCTCGGTGATGAATTTTCTCAGCCACACCGCTTCTTTGGCAGCATCTGATGCAGCAATATACTCCGCCTCGCATACTGAATCAGCCACAGTGTGCTGCTTGGAACTCTTCCAGCAGACAGCCCCACCATTAAGGGTAAAAATAAATCCTGACACACTCTTGCTATCATCTCGATCAGACTGGAAACTAGAGTCTGTAAACCCTATAAGTCTCAAGTCCGATTCACCATATATAAGCCACTGGTCCTTAGTATTTCTTAAATACTTCAGGATGGTTTTAACAACCTTCCAGTGATTCTCTCCTGGATCAGATTGGTATCTACTCACTACCCCTAGTGAGTATGCCACATCTGGTCGTGTACATGTCATGGCGTACATGATAGATCCCACTGCCGAAGCATATGGAATCCTACCCATACGCTCTCTCTCTTGAGGTGTTGTCGGACAATCCCTCTTCGAGAGAGAAATTCCATGGCCTATCGGTAGATAGCCTTTCTTGAATTTTCCATGCTGAACCTTTTCAGCATAGTATCAATGTACGTGGACTGGGATAAGCCAAGCAACTTTTTGGATCTATCCCTATAGATCCTCATCCCTAGGATGTAGGAAGCTTCTCCCAGATCCTTCATGGAGAACTGTGACGATAGCCAAATCTTTATTCCCTGTAATGCAGGGACATCATTCCCGATTAAGAGAATGTCATCCACATACAATACAAGAAATACTACTGCTGGACCATTAGCCCACTTATAAATGCAGGGTTCTTCTCCGTTCTTAACGAAGCCATACGTTTTGATCGTCCTATCAAAACGTATGTTCCAACTCCGAGATGCCTGCTTAAGTCCATAAATGGACCTCTGTAGCTTGCACACCTTAGACTCATCTGTGGATGTGAACCCTTCAGGTTGTATCATATACACCTCTTCGTCCAGCTCTCCGTTTAGGAAAGCTGTCTTCACATCCATCTGCCAGATTTCATAGTCCAGATGGGCAGCTATCGCAAGCATAATCCGAATGGATTTGAGCATTGCCACAGGAGAAAACGTCTCGTCATAGTCTATACCATAACGTTGACGATATCCCTTGGCAACCAGACGGGCTTTATAGGTCTCCACCTTTCCGTCTGCGCCCCTCTTCCTTTTGAAGACCCACTTACACCCTATGGGTTTTACTCCTTCGGGTGGGTCAACCAATGTCCACACATCGTTGACCTTCATGGACTCCATTTCGGATTTCATGGCCTCTAGCCATTTCTCAGAGTCAGGTCTCTGCATTGCATCCATGTAGGTGATCGGATCCTCATCGTTTTCATCAAGTTCGATAGGATCACCATCCCGGACCAAGAAACCATAATATCTGTCCGGTTGATGTGGTACTCTACCAGACCGCCTTAAGGGTGCATAATCAATGGGCTCCGGATCTGATCTAATCAAATCCGGTTCAGGTTCAGTAACATGTGTCGGTTTTTCCACCTGTCGAACTTCGTCAAGTTCGACTTTAGAGGCAACAGTTCCTTCACTAAGGAACTCCTTTTCTAAAAAGATTGCCTTAAGGCTGACAAACACCTTTTGCTCATCAGCAAGGTAGAAATAATACCCTTTGGTCTCTTTTGGGTACCCTATAAAATTACACTTGTCAGACCTAGGTCCAAGCTTGTCTGTAATTAAACGTTTAACATAAGCCGGACACCCCCAAACCCTAAGGTGCGAGAGTACTGGCTTACGTCCTATCCATATCTCATATGGCGTTTTGGCTACAGACTTACTCGGAACTCTATTTAGAAGGTAACAAGCCGATTCGAGCGCATATCCCCAGAGGGAGATCGGCAGACCAGCAAACCCCATCATGGATCGAACCATGTCTAACAGGGTCCGATTCCTCCTTTCAGACACACCATTATGCTGTGGTGTTCCAGGAGGAGTCCACTGAGAGAGAATCCCATTCTCCCTAGATACGTCAGAAACTCATTGGAAAGGTATTCACCTCCTCGATCAGATCGAAGAGTTTTAATACACTTCCAGTTTGTTTTTCTACCTCATTTCGGAATAGTTTGAACATTTCAAATGATTCCGACTTATGCTTCATTAAATAGACATACCCATACCTAGATAGGTCGTCTGTGAAGGTTATGAAGTAGAAAAATCCACCTCTTGCACTTGAGCTCATGGGTCCACATACATCAGAATGTACCAGACCTAAGAGTTCACTGGCTCGCTCACCTTTTCCAGTAAAAGGTGACTTGGTCATCTTTCCAAGAAGACAGGACTCACAGGTTGGAAGTGATTCACAATCACTAACTTCAAGAATTCCTTCTTGAGCCAACCTGTTTATCCTGTTCTTATTGATATGACCTAGCCTACAGTGCCAAAGGTAGACTTCTGACACATTATCTATTCTAGAGCGTTTACCGAATTTTTGAACCACATTAACAGGCTGTGATAGTAAGTAAATTCATTATTTAATTGTCCAACAAATATTGTAACACCATTCAAAATGATATTGCAAATATTTCTTTTATTAAAAAATCATAACCGTACATGGCCAAAAGGCCTACAGAAATAATATTTAATAAAAAACTTGGACAATAGTGACATTCACTCAGAATTACATTACGAGAATTGATTACAAGACTCATGATTCCTAAAGCTAGAACTGGAACTTTGCTTCCATCTCCAACATTCAGGAACCTCTCGCCTTCATCAAATCTCCTACTGACCTGCAGACCCTGCATCGAATTACAAATATGATAAGGGCTTCCGGTATCCAATACCCAGGCAGTAGTATCACAAATCGAAAAGTTGCAAGGAGTTATCATATAATTACCTTGCTTCTTCTTTGGCCTGTTCGGGTCCAGGGAGGCAATGTATTGAGGACAGTTCCTCTTCCAATGCCCGTGCTTCTTGCAAAAGAAGCACTCCGCCTGGCTCTGGTCATGCTTGCGCTTCTTGGTCTGACCCCGTGCTACTGTCCCAGCATGAGATTGCACCTTCTTATTTTTCTTCTTCTTGTTCTTCTTCCCCTTCCCAAAGGGTTGACGACGAGAAGAAGACCCTCCCACTACATTCACCGACTCCTTATGGAGTTGGTGATCCTTCTCAAAGTTCTGCAGCAACCCCAACAATCCGTGGTAGTTTACTGCAGGCTTTGTCATTCGAAAATGAGTAAGGAATGGGAGGAAGGACTTGGGCAAGGAATTAAGGATCGCATCCTTACCGAGCTGCTCGTGCAGAGGAAAGCCCAATTTGCTTAGGCGCTCAATCATCTCGATCATATACAGTACATGATCAGTGACTGAGGCCCCATCCCTCATCCGAGCATTGAAAATAGCACAACTAGTTTTGTGCCTTTCAACGTCGTCAGGCGTGCCAAAGGAGTCGTTCAACATTTGAAGCATCTCCTGTGGCTGGGCGTTCTCAAACCTTCGGCTGAACTCGTCATTCATTGCTGCCAGCATAATACATCGAACGGTGGTGCGGTCATTGAGCCACTTCAAGTAAGTGTCTCGGATCGCTTACTAGCGTTCGGAGCTGGCTCCTCAGGTGCTGGATCCGTTACTACATAAAGGATCCGTTCATGCTCAAGGACGATTTTCAATTTTCGATACCAGCTATCGAAATTGGGTCCCATGAGCTTGTCATTATCTAATAATGACCGGAGCGACAGGGTAGTGGCCATAGCTGCTTAAAGGAAAACGAGACCTCTATTAGTACATAAATTAATACTAAAGACTTGGACTTTAGTCTAAAGTTTTTTCCAATATTTTTACGAACTGGTAGCCTCATCCTCCAATTCGAGAATTACTTTAATTCCTTAATGGGTACTAGAATCCACACAGACTACACACGAGCCCAACTTTGGTTGGTCAACCCATGTGCATCTATGGGTAGGTTCTTAACCAGTTGTTTCTCTAAACAACTTCTAGTAATTATTTTGCCCCAGAACCTAATCAGTAGGCTTTGGCCTCCACTGAAAAGATCTGGTTAGGTCCAACCATTAACATGACTTAATTTAGTGAATCGGACCAATAAATGATCAGGCCCGACTTTGGCCGGCCAACCTAACCACCATCAGAAAGACTCAATCAAATTATCATATTATGAATAATAATTCCATTAGCCAATGAGCACCAGGCCTTTGGGCCTCCAATGATCATTGAACTAATGGACTCATTATCATTCACTTAATGGGAGGCTATGACTTAGTTATCATTATAACTTAATCATTTTAGGGACCTAATAATTTTGAGGATTTTATTAAAGAATAGTAGAGAAGAAATCATCCAGCCAATTTCAATCCTCCCACTGACTTCACCAAGTCAGATTAAAAAAGATTTAATTAAAGCTGGCATTAGGAGCACCTAAATCAGTCATACTGATTTACCTAATGACATGGGTGAGCTCTAATCACCAAGTGATCTAATCAAAATCTAACTTACCAGATTGGCCAGGTAAGTGAGATCAGTGGTGGGGATTTGCCATTAACTCGTCAATGATCGAATCAATGCGAGTAGCTCCCGCTTAAGAACCACTGGTCAAAACTGCCGAACTTACCTTAGACACCAACCGGTTCATTAGTTTTAATTTTGATCAACTTAGTAAATAGAGCTCCACCGCGTAGCCATGAATTAAGTCCATCTTGGTCTAGTTAAAGACATGGACCCATTCAACTACAACTATTGAAGTTGAGTCTAGAGTATCCTTGACCTAATCTAATTCAACTTTTGATTAGATTTGACCAATTACTCCAATTAGTCCATTTTTTAAACTAACCTTAGGTCTAACCCAATTATGGACCTAATTCATCTAACCCATTGACCCAAAAGTTTATGCAATTGTCTTAGGTCTTAATTCACAATTCTAGACCTACTAGACAACACTTAATTCTTTTAATTAAGTACTTGGGCTGATGGGTCAGGGTTTGGCATTTCGAAAATAATTTTCAAATTTGAAAGATTTTATTTTCTGTTCACCAAATGTGTTAACTCATTTCACAAACGGGTCAGCACATTTCATAAACAGCAATTCTATTGCTCATTTCATAACAGAAAATAACTCAAAATAAATCATAAATTTTCTTTTAGATCTAATCTAACACATTCATGATAAATTTCTTAATTAAGTCCTTTCGCTGCTTCATCGGCATGGGATATAATTGCATCGGCACCCCTACCGCCATAGGAGACCCCATCGAATGGGAAGAGAGGGCCTTTAAACCCTACTTTTCTCCTATGACCGGACGGCCATGGCAACCAACCCAATTAGATTACTTGCTACTTGGATCAGTATATCTAAATATACAATTTCAAAATTTAAATTTTGAATTTCAAATTTCAAATTTCAAATTTTAAATTTCAAATTTGAGATTTCAACCAAATTTCAAATTTCGAATTTTCAATCTTTGAATTTTAAATTTTGAATTTTGAATTTCAAATTTCAAATTTCAATTTATTTGAATTTCAAATTTCAAATTTCAAATTTTGAATTTTAATTTAATTTTTAATTTCAAATTTCAAATTTGAATTTCAAAATTTCAAATTTCAAATTTTGAATTTCAAATTTTAAATTTCAAATTTAAATTTTTTTAAATTTTTTATTTATTTTTGAATTTTAATTTAAATTTTTTTTTTATTTTAATTTTTATTAATTATTTAATTTGATTATTATATTTTGTAAATGTAATTTTGAAATTTTAAATTCATTTTGACTAATTTTCTTCAAATGTTCTAGAATATGATATACATATGCATGCGTAGATTAAGGTGTAATCTATAAGTTTAAATTTGAAATTCAAAATTCAAATTCGAAATTCAAAAGATTTGAAATTTGAAATTTGAAATTTGTTAGAAGTTTCAAATTTGAAATTCAAAATTTGAAATTTGAAATTTGGTTGAAATCTCAAATTTGAAATTTGAAATTTGAAATTCGAATTTGAAATTTGAAATTCAAAATTTGAAATTTGAATGAATTTGGTTGAAATCTCAAATTTGAAATTTGAAATTTGAAATTAAATTTAAATTTGAAATTCAAAATTCAAATTAAAATTCAAAGATTGAAAATTCAAATTTGAAATTTGGTTGAAATCTCAAATTTAAATTTAAAATTGAAATTTGAAATTTGAAATTTGAAATTCAAAATTTAAATTTTGAAATTTGTATATTTAGATATACATGATCCAAGTAGCAAGTAATCTAATTGGGTTGGTTGCCATGGCCGTCCGGTCATAGGAGAAAAGTAGGGTTTAAAGGCCCTCTCTTCCCATTCGATGGGGTCTCCTATGGCGGTAGGGGTGCCGATGCAATTATATCCCATGCCGATGAAGCAGCGAAAGGACTTAATTAAGAAATTTATCATGAATGTGTTAGATTAGATCTAAAAGAAAATTTATGATTTATTTTGAGTTATTTTCTGTTATGAAATGAGCAATAGAATTGCTGTTTATGAAATGTGCTGACCCGTTTGTGAAATGAGTTAACACATTTGGTGAACAGAAAATAAAATCTTTCAAATTTGAAAATTATTTTCGAAATGCCAAACCCTGACCCATCAGCCCAAGTACTTAATTAAAAGAATTAAGTGTTGATCTAGTAGGTCTAGAATTATGAATTAAGACCTAAGACAATTGCATAAACTTTTGGGTCAATGGGTTAGATGAATTAGGTCCATAATTGGGTTAGACCTAAGGTTAGTTTAAAAAATGGACGAATTGGAGTAATTGGTCAAATCTAATCAAAAGTTGAATTAGATTAGGTCAAGGATACTCTAGACTCAACTTCAATAGTTGTAGTTGAATGGGTCCATGTCTTTAACTAGACCAAGATGGACTTAATTCATGGCTACGCGGTGGAGCTCTATTTACTAAGTTGATCAAAATTAAAACTAATGAACCGGTTGGTGTCTAAGGTAAGTTCGGCAGTTTTGACCAGTGGTTCTTAAGCGGGAGCTACTCGCATTGATTCGATCATTGACGAGTTAATGGCAAATCCCCACCACTGATCTCACTTACCTAGCCAATCTTGTAAGTTAGATTTTGATTAGATCACTTGGTGATTAGAGCTCACCCATGTCATTAGGTAAATCAGTATGACTGATTTAGGTGCTCCTAATGCCAGCTTTAATTAAATCCTTTTTTAATCTGACTTGGTGAAGTCAGTGGGAGGATTGAAATTGGCTGGATGATTTCTTCTCTACTATTCTTTAATAAAATCCTCAAAATTATTAGGTCCCTAAAATGATTAAGTTATAATGATAACTAAGTCATAGCCTCCCATTAAGTGAATGATAATGAGTCCATTAGTTCAATGATCATTGGAGGCCCAAAGGCCTGGTGCTCATTGGCCAATGGAATTATTATTCATAATATGATAATTTGATTGAGTCTTTCTGATGGTGGTTAGGTTGGCCGGCCAAAGTCGGGCCTGATCATTTATTGGTCTGATTCACTAAATTAAGTCATGTTAATAGTTGGACCTAACCAGATCTTTTCAGTGGAGGCCAAAGCCTACTGATTAGGTTCTGGGGCAAAATCAATTACTAGAAGTTGTTTAGAGAAACAACTGGTTAAGAACCTACCCATAGATGCACATGGGTTGACCAACCAAAGTTGGGCTCGTGTGTAGTCTGTGTGGATTCTAGTACCCATTAAGGAATTAAAGTAATTCCTCGAATTGGAGGATGAGGCTACCAGTTCGTAAAAATATTGGAAAAAACTTTAGACTAAAGTCCAAGTCTTTAGTATTAATTTATGTACTAATAGAGGTCTCGTTTTCCTTTAAGCAGCTATGGCCACTACCCTGTCGCTCCAGTCATTATTAGATAATGACAAGCTCATGGGACCCAATTTCGATAGCTGGTATCGAAAATTGAAAATCGTCCTTGAGCATGAGCGGATCCTTTATGTAGTAACGGATCTAGCACCTGAGGAGCCAGCTCCGAACGCTAGTAAGGCGATCCGAGAC
Source organism: Elaeis guineensis (assembly GCF_000442705.2). Classification (NCBI taxonomy): domain Eukaryota; kingdom Viridiplantae; phylum Streptophyta; class Magnoliopsida; order Arecales; family Arecaceae; genus Elaeis; species Elaeis guineensis. The sequence goes on from NC_026002.2 coordinate 39,149,619, forward strand.
ACTTACTTGAAGTGGCTCAATGACCGCACCACCGTTCGATGTATTATGCTGGCAGCAATGAATGACGAGTTCAGCCGAAGGTTTGAGAACGCCCAGCCACAGGAGATGCTTCAAATGTTGAACGACTCCTTTGGCACGCCTGACGATGTTGAAAGGCACAAAACTAGTTGTGCTATTTTCAATGCTCGGATGAGGGATGGGGCCTCAGTCACTGATCATGTACTGTATATGATCGAGATGATTGAGCGCCTAAGCAAATTGGGCTTTCCTCTGCACGAGCAGCTCGGTAAGGATGCGATCCTTAATTCCTTGCCCAAGTCCTTCCTCCCATTCCTTACTCATTTTCGAATGACAAAGCCTGCAGTAAACTACCACGGATTGTTGGGGTTGCTGCAGAACTTTGAGAAGGATCACCAACTCCATAAGGAGTCGGTGAATGTAGTGGGAGGGTCTTCTTCTCGTCGTCAACCCTTTGGGAAGGGGAAGAAGAACAAGAAGAAGAAAAATAAGAAGGTGCAATCTCATGTTGGGACAGTAGCACGGGGTCAGACCAAGAAGCGCAAGCATGACCAGAGCCAGGCGGAGTGCTTCTTTTGCAAGAAGCACGGGCATTGGAAGAGGAACTGTCCTCAATACATTGCCTCCCTGGACCCGAACAGGCCAAAGAAGAAGCAAGGTAATTATATGATAACTCCTTGCAACTTTTCGATTTGTGATACTACTGCTTGGGTATTGGATACCGGAAGCCCTTATCATATTTGTAATTCGATGCAGGGTCTGCAGGTCAGTAGAAGATTTGATGAAGGCGAGAGGTTCCTGAATGTTGGAGATGGAAGCAAAGTTCCAGTTCTAGCTTTAGGAATCATGAGTCTTGTAATCAATTCTCGTAATGTAATTCTGAGTGAATGTCACTATTGTCCAAGTTTTTTATTAAATATTATTTCTGTAGGCCTTTTGGCCATGTACGGTTATGATTTTTTAATAAAAAGAAATATTTGCAATATCATTTTGAATGATGTTACAATATTTGTTGGACAATTAAATAATAGAATTTACTTACTATCACAGCCTGTTAATGTGGTTCAAAAATTCGGTAAATGCTCTAGAATAGATAATGTGTCAGAAGTCTACCTTTGGCACTGTAGGCTAGGTCATATCAATAAGAACAGGATAAACAGGTTGGCTCAAGAAAGAATTCTTGAAGTTAGTGATTGTGAATCACTTCCAACCTGTGAGTCCTGTCTTCTTGGAAAGATGACCAAGTCACCTTTTACTGGAAAAGGTGAGCGAGCCAGTGAACTCTTAGGTCTGGTACATTCTAATGTATGTGGACCCATGAGCTCAAGTGCAAGAGGTGGATTTTTCTACTTCATAACCTTCACAGATGACCTATCTAGGTATGGGTATGTCTATTTAATGAAGCATAAGTCGGAATCATTTGAAATGTTCAAACTATTCCGAAATGAGGTAGAAAAATAAACTGGGAAGTGTATTAAAACTCTTCGATCTGATCGAGGAGGTGAATACCTTTCCAATGAGTTTCTGACGTATCTAGGGGAGAATGGGATTCTCTCTCAGTGGACTCCTCCTGGAACACCACAGCATAATGGTGTGTCTGAAAGGAGGAATCGGACCCTGTTAGACATGGTTCGATCCATGATGGGGTTTGCTGGTCTGCCGATCTCCCTCTGGGGATATGTGCTCGAATCGGCTTGTTACCTTCTAAATAGAGTTCCGAGTAAGTCTGTAGCCAAAATGCCATATGAGATATGGATAGGACGTAAGCCAGTACTCTCGCACCTTAGGGTTTGGGGGTGTCCGACTTATGTTAAACGTTTAATTACAGACAAGCTTGGACCTAGGTCTGACAAGTGTAATTTTATAGGGTACCCAAAAGAGACCAAAGGGTATTATTTCTACCTTGCTGATGAGCAAAAGGTGTTTGTCAGCCTTAAGGCAATCTTTTTAGAAAAGAAGTTTCTTAGTGAAGGAACTGTTGCCTCTAAAGTCGAACTTGACGAAGTTTGACAGGTGGAAAAACCGACACATGTTACTGAACCTGAACCGGATTTGATTAGATCAGATCCGGAGCCCATTGATTATGCACCCTTAAGGCGGTCTGGTAGAGTACCACATCAACCGGACAGATATTATGGTTTCTTGGTCCGGGATGGTGATCCTATCGAACTTGATGAAAACGATGAGGATCCGATCACCTACATGGATGCAATGCAGAGACCTGACTCTGAGAAATGGCTAGAGGCCATGAAATCCAAAATGGAGTCCATGAAGGTCAACGATGTGTGGACATTGGTTGACCCACCTGAAGGAGTAAAACCCATAGGGTGTAAGTGGGTCTTCAAAAGGAAGAGGGGCACAGACGGAAAGGTGGAGACCTATAAAGCCCGTCTGGTTGCCAAGGGATATCGTCAACGTTATGGTATAGACTATGACGAGACGTTTTCTCCTGTGGCAATGCTCAAATCCATTCGGATTATGCTTGCGATAGCTGCCCATCTGGACTATGAAATCTGGCAGATGGATGTGAAGACAGCTTTCCTAAATGGAGAGCTGGACGAAGAGGTGTATATGATACAACCTGAAGGGTTCACATCCACAGATGAGTCTAAGGTGTGCAAGCTACAGAGGTCCATTTATGGACTTAAGCAGGCATCTCGGAGTTGGAACATACGTTTTGATAGGACGATCAAAACGTATGGCTTCGTTAAGAACGGAGAAGAACCCTGCATTTATAAGTGGGCTAATGGTCCAGCAGTAGTATTTCTTGTATTGTATGTGGATGACATTCTCTTAATCGGGAATGATGTCCCTGCATTACAGGGAATAAAGATTTGGCTATCGTCACAGTTCTCCATGAAGGATCTGGGAGAAGCTTCCTACATCCTAGGGATGAGGATCTATAGGGATAGATCCAAAAAGTTGCTTGGCTTATCCCAGTCCACGTACATTGATACTATGCTGAAAAGGTTCAGCATGGAAAATTCCAAGAAAGGCTATCTACCGATAGGCCATGGAATTTCTCTCTCGAAGAGGGATTGTCCGACAACACCTCAAGAGAGAGAGCGTATGGGTAGGATTCCATATGCTTCGGCAGTGAGATCTATCATGTACGCCATGACATGTACACGACCAGATGTGGCATACTCACTAGGGGTAGTGAGTAGATACCAATCTGATCCTGGAGAGAATCACTGGAAGGTTGTTAAAACCACCCTGAAGTATTTGAGAAATACTAAGGACCAGTGGCTTATATATGGTGAATCGGACTTGAGACTTATAGGGTTTACAGACTCTAGTTTTCAGTCTGATCGAGATGATAGCAAGAGTGTGTCAGAATTTTT